>NC_064925.1:417079670-417379670 GCF_023897955.1 Schistocerca gregaria | reverse complement strand
TTATAAATGTGTAAAGTTCTGCTTTCATGTGGAGTGGGCTGTGGCTAAGGGAGAGATTGGACAGTTTGCATTAATCAGTTCCGAAATTCACTAAAAAAGTTGTGCTAATTTTTTTCCTAATATTCTTTCCTAAACCCCAAAGGTCAGACGTCTTGCCGATTTACAAGTAAACAGACAAGCTGAAGTCAGTCAGCACTGAATCTAATAACGTATATATTGAACAGTGCTGATTAAGGTATCTTAATTAGAAACTCTGAAAACTAATTTTAGGAGTTAGTCTGCAATTAGAGGGTGATTAGCCATTCTAGCACACAAATTAAAGCAGCGGCTCATTTTTCTTATGACCTACGAATAAATGTCGTTTCGTAACACCAGCAGACTGACGATCTCTCGAAAACGCGTCGGTACTGGTAAAACTGATTGAGATAAAATGGCGAAAAACGTTATACTGGAGGTTAAAGATGGTCTTTAGTTAAAGACATTCTTGTTTGGTAAAGAAATGTCCCAAACTAATTAGCTCGTAAATTTTCTTTTATACTTTATGGATAGCTGTGCCCGCAGCTCGTGGTCTAATGGATAGCGTTGCTGCCTCTGGATCACGGGGTCCTGGGTTCGATTCTCGAACGGGTTGGAGATTTTTTTTTTTCCCGGGGACTGGGTGTTTGTGTTGCCTTCATTATTTCATCGTCATCATCATTCGAGGGTGGTGTAAGGAAAGGCATTCGGCCACCCCTTGAACGCCAAATCCGCTACTAACCATGCCGACTCTGTGGTCTAGCAGGACAAAGGCACACACAAAAGAAGAAGACTTTATAGATGGCTGATACTAACTTACCTTTTAATTATTTTGCAAATATGTCAGTCTTTTGAATGTTTTTTATTCTGAGTAGTAGTTTGTCTCAAAGTGTTTTTAATATTTTGTCGCAATGAGAGAGAGAGGGGGGGGGGGAGGAGGGAGGGAGAGGGATGGAAAAAGAGCGAGAGAGGAAGAGAGAGGGAGAGAGAGAGAGGAAGAGAGAGAAGGAGAGTCAGAAGTAGAGAGAAAGAGGGAGAGAGAGAGAGAGAGGGAGAGAGAGAAAGGGAGACAGGGAACACAGGGGAGAGATGAGCAGGGAGAGAAAGAGCACTTTTACACTGTGATGACAAATGTCATGAGATAGCGATACGCACATAGATGGGGGACGATAATGTCGTACGACACAAGGTATAAAAGGGCAGTGCACTGGCGGAGGTCTCATTTATAATCAGGTGACTCGTGTGAAGACGTTTCCAAGGTTATTATGGCCGCACGACAGGTATTAATAGACTTTCAAAGCGGAATGGTAGACTGAGCTAGACACCTAGGACATTCCATTTGGAAAATCGTTAGGAAATTTAATTTTCTGATATCCACACTGTCAAGAATGTGTCGAGAATACCAAATTTCAGACATTACCTCTCACCACGGACAATGCAGTGGCCTTCGGCCTTCACTTAACGAGCGAGAGCAGCGGCGTTTGCATAGAGTAGTTAATGCTAACAGACAAACAACACTGTCAGAAATAACAGCAGAAAACAATGTGAGACGTACGAAGAACGTATCCGTTGGGACAGTGCGGTAAAATGTGGCGTTAATGGGCCACGGCAGAAAAAAATAAATAAATAAAATGGCTTTAAGCACTTTGGGACTTAACATCTGAGGTCATAAGTCTCCTAGACTTAGAACTACTTAAACCTAACTAACCTAAGGACATCATACACATCCATGCCTGAGGTAGGATTCGAACATGCAACCAAAGCAGCAGCGCGGTTCCGGGCTGAAGCACCTAGAACCGCTCGGTCACAGTGACCGGCGCGACGGCAACAGAAAACCGACACAAGTGCCTCTGCTATCGGCATATCGCCAGCAGCGCCTCTCCTGCTCTAGTGACCAGATCTATTGGACCATAGAACACTGGAAAACAGTGGCCTGGTCAGATGAGTCCAGATTTCAGTTGGTAAGAGCTGATGGTAGGGCTCGAATGCGGTGTAGACCCCAAGAACCAAGTTGTAAATAATGCACTGTACTAGCTGGTGGTGGTTCCATAATGGTGTGTGCTGTGTTTACGTGGAATGTTCTGAGTACTCTGGATGTTCGGCTACTTGGAGACCATTCGCAGTGATTGATGGACTTCATGTTCCCAAATAACGATGGATTTTCTATGGATGTCAATGCACCATGTCACAGGACTACGTTTGTTTTCAATTGATCTGAAGAATATTTTAGACAATTTGAGAGAATGGTTTGGCAAGCCAGATCGTCTGACTATAATCTCATTGAACATTTGTGGGACATAACTGAGAGGTCAGTTCGTGGACAAAATCCTGCACCGGCAACATTTCCGAAATTATGAATAGCTATAGAGACAGTATGGCTCAATATTTCTGCAAGAGACTTCCGGCGACTTGTTGAGTCCGCACCACGTCAAGATACCTCACTATGCCGGGCAAAAGGAGGCCCGACATGACATTAGGAGGTATTCCATGGCTTTAGTCACCTCAGTGTACCTGTACATAATATCGGATATTAAAAAACGTACTTCTATTAAATTAATGAAGAAGGAAGGACGCGGACCAACCACTTTTCACTTCGTAACTCCCCGGTTATCACCACTGCACCACAATTAACTTGAGGACTTCCGGAATTTGTGGTGTAACTTAGACGTCATGAAAGCTGTAACCACGATATGTCAGTATGTGACGTTTATTTGTAACAAATCGTACCAATAACGATGTGGTTTTTATAAATTGCCGGCGGTTGTGGCTGTGCGGTTCGAGGCGCTACAGTCTGGAACCGAGCGACCGCTACGGTGGCAGGTTCGAATCCTCCCTCGGGCATGGGTGTGTGTGATGTCCTTAGGTTAGTTAGGTTTAATTATTTCTGAGTTCTAGTTGACTGATGACCTGAGAAGTTAAGTCTCATAGTGCTCAGAGCCATTTTATAAATCTTCACTGTTATATTGCCTGGAAACGGCATACTTCCATAACACGCAAGTTCTGATACAAAAATTTTCAACTACGAAATCCAATTTTGTGTTTACCCGACCACCTCACATCGAACACCAACGAAAGTCGATAGTTATTCCTGCGGTCTTCCTTACTACGTGACGACAAAATGATGTCACGTTTGCACGAAGTCTTGTGAAATGAATGTAGCCCATGGTTTGCTGGATCCATGGAAAATAGAAACTAATTATAAGGGTCGATCAAAACGTTTCCGTTTGCGGGCGTTGCTGCAGCAACATGGAGTGACTCCAGTGCGGGTCTATAAACACTGGCATAAAGGCGAAGTATCAGTGTGGCACTCGTGTCTTTCCATCGCGCGTGTGATAAATGCGGAAACATGAACTCCGGCGACTTTGTTTACCAAATGCGTCCAGAAAGGATCATCGTTTTTGTTTTCTTTTCTTGGCTGTCGAAAGACAAACACTGGTAGGCGTCCATCGGAGAATGAAGAATGTGTATGGGGGCAGCATGTCTGTCGAAAACCACCACTGTGGAATGGTGCACCAAGTTCGTGATGGTCAGGATCCGACACAAGACGTCGGCTGATCTGGGAGGCCAGCCTCATCCATTACGGACTCAAGTAGGAGACACTCGTGCACCCGCCCTATGGTCCTGATCCCTCCCCATGTGACCATCACGCTTTCTGTCCCTTAAAATAGGCGTTGAAGGACCAACGATTCCTGTGCAGCAGGAAGTTATAGACTTGCTCACTCAGCAAGACATGGTGTTTTACGTATGGGTATCTTCAACCTAGTGCGTTGGTGTGATGGTTGCCTCAGCGCTCACGGCGATTTTGGCTGAGTGGCATACCGATTGTGGACTGTACGGACTTCGAACGAAAACTTTTTGATGGTCACTGATCTCACTCACTCACTCACTCACTTAAATCACGGACTGAACATCGAGTCCGATGGGGCAGGAGTCTAAGCAGCGTAGCTGCTGTTCCTCCATGGTAGGCAATGGTGGTAACGATGGCCTCTGGTTTGGATGGTCCTCAGGCTACTTTCGAAGATTTTCGAAGTAGGCGATGGTGGCTGCGTCCTCTGGGGCAGGTTGTCTTCTGCCGGAGCGCCACTCCTCCTTCAGCCACTTCTCGGCGACCTGGTAGATATGGTCCTACTCGTCGGGGGAGAAGATGGGGAGGGCGTTCATCGCTCGTAGCTCCTCCTGAGACACCACCTCGTGCAACAGGCCACGGGTGTGGCGGAGGTTGCACCGGCGCTGGGGAAGGGGAGGTTTGGGTACGTCTGGCGGCGTAAAAGATATGGGTACGACCCATCCTTAATGGATGCCACGATCTTCTTAAGGAAGAGCTGCACACTGCGCTCATCTGGGAGCGGCAGGCACAGGGACAACTTCTCCTCCTAAAAGTCTCTTCCTCGACTTGGGAGGTGACTGGCGGCGCCTTTTCCCTGATTCGTGGGACTGCCGCCACAGCGGGAGGCAGTCCAGGTGACTCGATGTTAATCGTCACCCGCATTTCTAAAGGTTGGCCACTGATATGAGAAGCACCTCACTGCGTCCGTGCTATTTGTCGCTGGATCACTTCATCCAATTGTGTGCATGGAAATAGTGGAATTCCGTAGGTTGTTCCAAGTGTTGTTACTTAAAGGAATAAAATAAATAGCTCGAAATTAAGTGAATGGCGCGAAGAGGATGAAATCTATGAAGATGCAAAGTTATGAAATGGTATCCTTACAAACCGTCTAGCTGTGCTGATCCCACAATGTAATGGATATGTTGTGACAATAGAAGATCCAGTCAGGCCTGGAAGCGAGTTCGGTTTGCCTAATGGTTGAGACGCCTGCTCGAGATAACCAAGCTACCTGGCTTTCTGGCACAAAATTTCAATTATCGGTTCTAGGCGCTTCAGTCTGGAACAGCACGACCGCTACGGTCGCAGGTTCGAATCCTGCCTTGGGCATGGATGTGTGTGACGTCTTTAGGTTAGTTCGGTTTAAGTAGTTCTAAGTTCTGGGAGACTGATGACTTCAGATGTTAAGTCCCATAGTGCTTACAGCATTTGAACCATTTGTGGCTGTTTCAGTGCCCATTTATTCTTAGTCTTCCCAGACTTCTTCGGCTTACCGCGTATAATGAGGTGAGCCCCTAGCTCCTTAAATCTGGCACGATCCGGGGAATAACCCTGACAGAAAACAGGTAGGTCTGGAGGTCTCAAAGTACCAGCCATACTATCAGACGAACCCTACACACCGCCCATGACGCGCTCAGGGATATTTTACCTCTATAAGTGCCCAAACAAGCCTCAAAATTCAACTAGCTGAACTGGAGATATTTATGTTATTTTGTGAAAACGTGACATTCTTTGTAACTGTTCGGTTTCTGCGTTATCATATTTGAGCGTAAGCGTCCACGTGACCCAAGTATTGAGGCGTGTGCTCTACATAGAGTGACTTCAAATTCGGAAACTTGTTCAAGGTTTCTAGTAATAAGAAGCAGATGCATGTCACGTAATAAGAACACAGGATGTTAGGAGTAACTTGCAACATTCTAAGCCGGTAATTCTGTAAAATAAACCATAAAATAATCTTTCTCCTAATATCGGTCCTTGCTGTAGCCCACCAACGCTAAGAAACTTTCACCATAGTTGGGAACAGACGGCTTAATATGGCTTGCTCTATAAGCAAATATGAATAGCACTCAAATGCGCCGCTAGGTTCGAAGAAAGAAATATTAGGGTTTGACGTCCCTTCGACATGAAGGTCATTAGAGATGGAGTACATGCTCAGATTGTTGCAAGGACGGGGATAGAAATCGGCCGTACTCTTTCAAAGGAACCATTCTGGTATTTGCCTAGAGCAATTCAGGGATATCACGATAAACCTAAATCGGGATGGCCGGACGCAGATATGTACGAGGGTTGAATGAAAAGTAATGCCTCCACCTTCGTTAATTGGGGTTGCATGGCAATATATTAATAAATCAAACGCAGAAATAATACTTAGAACGTGATCTTTAATTACCAATATTCACATTTCCACATAATTACCAGCCAATTGGATACATTTCTGCCAACGATGAACAACTTTTCTGAAGCCGTCACAGAAGAAGTCGACACTCTGTTTCCGCAACCACAGTCCCATAGTTCTCTTAACGACTTCATCAGCAGCATAATGATGTCCCCACAGTTCGTCTTTCACTGTCGGGAACAGATGGAAGTCAGATGGTGCTAAATCTGGACTGTATGGAGGATGCTGTACGGTGGTTAATTCAGTCTCTGAAGTTCTGCTGTGGTGGCACGTGAAGTGTGTGGTTTGGCATTGTCATGTTGCAGGAAAACATTTCCCTTTTCTTTTCGGACCCTTGTTAGCCGTCGTTTCAGAGTTCGCAGCATTGTGATGTAACGCTCTCAATTTATTGTTGTTCCACGATCAAGGAAATCAACGTGGATAACACCATCTGCATCCCAGAACACTGTGGCCATGATTTTTCCAGCTGAGGGCTGCGTCTTGTCTTTCTTTCTTTTTGTGCCGACACTCCATAGACTGACGTGTCGTCACCGGGTCATAATGGTGTACCCATGTTTTGTCCACTGTCACAATTGAATGGCAAAAAGGTGTCACCTTCATTCTCGTAACGCGAGACGAGTTCCTGGCAAATTTCAAGTCTGTGCGCTTTCATTTCATGAGTCAGTATCCGGGATACCCATCGTGCACAGATGTTCCGATAACCAAGCAAAGCAATAATGTGACCCACACGTTGTTGTGAAATGCTGATTGTGCTTGAAGTTTCTCTCTGAGTGATACGACGATCGTCCTGAATCAATCTGTCAACATTTTGCTTGTGAAACTCGGTGGTTGCTGTCACAGGCCGTCCAACTCTTTGTTTGTCACTCAGGTCAGTTGTTCCCGCCTCAACATCTTTAAACATACTCGCCCAACGACGCACAGTACTCACATCAACACAATTACCATAAACTGCTTTCATTCTCTGATGAACCTCCTTTGTGGTGACACCTTCTGCTGTCAAGAATTCAATGACTGCACGTTGCTTAAATCGCATTGAACGACCGTCTGCGCAGGGTTCCATACTTTACACTGTAACAACACAACCGTCCAATGCTAAGGCTTCCCACCAACTGGTGCTTTAGAGAAGGGGCTCCGGAAGAAGCCAGCACCTGCCGCATACCAAAACTGCCAGCTGTTGAAGAGTTGCGACGAAGGTGGAGGCGTTACTTTTCAGTCAATCCTCGTACCATCGTCATCCCGAATACGCGTCCAATGTGCTACATGCCGCCACCTCGCTAGGTCTGTATATTCGAACCTGGTGACAGTGCTATGTTTCACCAAACAGCATGATTAATAGTGAGTTGTTGCTATTCTTACTTTCTACAGGAAGGTGTTTGTCTCACGAAATGTTACGCATTCCACCTCTGACAGTTCTTTAATGATTTAGAGTGATCTGCACAACGAGTTGGTTCAGCCTACACTTGGCAGTTTCGTCCATGGCGTCCGGTGCAGCCCATTATCAGGGGCCATATTTGAAGTACGATTTGTCACAACTACGATGCTGTTGTTTGCTCAGCAAATACACATACTGCGTCCGCCGTTTCCACTACATAATCACATCATGTTTGATCAGTGACTGGGCAGTTCTCATCTCACTTATGAGAAACTTTGGTGATAACTGTATTAACTGCCAGTGAGAAATAGGAAAGCTTTAGAAAGCAACGAAATGAATATTAAAGTAATTAAACATCTATCGCCGAAAGTGAAAAGATAAATGTCCGACAAAGTGTCACAAGAAGAGAATCTTATCATAACATTTTTGGAAGGGGAACATGTGAAAGCTTTGAAAATTACAGAGGCATATCGTTTGCTCAAAACAGCGTATAAAATACATTCAGATATTAACCAGAGACGTACTGCTAGAAAATCAAACAGGTTTCTGCAGAGGAAGATCGTATACACAGTAATACATTTATATTCTCAGCTAAATAAAAGATAAAACATTGAGGATGTCAGAGAGAGAGAGAGAGAGAGAGAGAGAGAGAGAGAGAGAGAGAGAGAGAGTGTGTGTGTTAGCTGCTGTCTGTATATTAAATGGGCATTTGTTGTTGTTTAAAAAACTGGAACAAAAGGATTGCATGTACACGTGATAAAAGTAATAAAGCACTGACGCATATTCTGATGTTGCCATTGGTTGAAGTGGAGATTTCGTAAAGAAGACTGATCAAGTACACTTAATTTTCGTATAGATAATGTGTTAACACAACTAATATAGACGATTAAGAACGATACACATATCGTACGTGGTAATATGTTGTTGTTGTGGTCCTCAGTCCTGAGACCGGCCTGATGCAGCTCTCCATGCTACTCTATCCTGTGCAAGCTTCTTCATCTCCCAGTATCTATTGCAACCTACATCCTTCTGAATCTGCTTAGTGTATTCATCTCTTGGTCTCCCTCTACGATTTTTACCCTCCACACTGCCCTCCAATACTAAACAGGTGATCCCTTGATGCCTCAGAACATGCCCTACCAACCGATCCCTTCTTCTGGTCAAGTTGTGCCACAAACTTCTCGCCAATCCTATTCAATTCTTCCTCATTAGTTATGTGATCTACCCATCCAATCATCAGCATTCTTCTGTAGCACCACATTTCGAAAGCTTCTATTCTCTTCTTGTCTAAACTATTTATCGTCCATGTTTCACTTCCATACATGGCTACACTCCATACAAATACTTTCAGAAATGACTTCCTGACATTTAAATCTATACTCGATGTTAACAAATTTCTCTTCTTCAGAAACGCTTTCCTTGCCATTGCCAGTCTATATTTTATATCCTCCCTACTTCGACCATCATCAGTTATTTTGTTCCCCAAATAGCAAAACTCATTTATCACTTTAAGTGTCTCATTTCCTAATCTAATTCCCTCAGCATCACCCGACTTAATTCGACTACATTCCATTATCCTCGTTTTGCTTTTGTTGATGTTCATCTTATATCCTCCTTTCAAGACACTGTCTAGTCCGTTCAACTGCTCTTCCAAGTCCTTTGCTGTCTCTGACAGAATTGCAATGTCATCGGCGAACCTCAAAAATTTTATTTCTTCTCCATGGATTTTAATACCTACTCCGAATTTTTCTTTTGTTTCCTTTACTGCTTGCTCAATATACAGATTGAGTAACATCGGGGAGAGGCTACAAACCTGTCTTACTCCCTTCCCAACCACTGCTTCTCTTTCATGTCCCTCGACTCTTATAACTGCCATTTGGTTTCTGTACAAATTGTAAATAGCCTTTCGCTCCCTGTATTTTACCCCTGCCACCTTTAGAATTTGAAAGAGAGTATTCCAGTCAACATTGTCAAAAGCTTTCTCTAAGTCTACAAATGTAAGAAACGTAGGTTTGCCTTTCCTTAATCTAGCTTCTAAGATAAGTTCTAAGGTAATAAACACCTAAAAAAAATTATTTGATAATGAGTAGGTAATAATTTCTGACAGTGAGGAATCATAGAAGAGCTGCTCTTCTGAATTCCACTTAATAGCTGTGGAGTACATTTTTAGCATGAGGACTTTTACGTGTAAAATAATTTCCAAAGAAACTGACAGAACAGTAAATTCATTCAGATTTAGGCGCTCAAGTGAAATAGGCCAATTCAGTTATAGGAACACTGTGAAATTTTACTAAACCCTGGTCGTTCCGACTTCTTTGTAAACAGTATTCCATAGGTACTAACGAGGCAGAAGACAAGACAAAACAATTGCGACTTTTTAGATGAACCATGGAAAAAGAAATGAGGGCAGACCCATTTAAATGAATTGTAAGAGGTAGTATACAAGACCACAGAAAAACTTTGACATTATAGACGACACTCGTTTTCCCAAAAACATGTGTTCATAGTAGCCAAGAGGCAAGACAACCAAGGAAAGTGTGGAAGATCAACATGCAAACTCCCTCGGGACAATACCTGTTACCTAAATAACAGCTTTTCTGCACTCACTACACCGTATGGACTATGTCAGGTGAACTATTGGCACAGGGGAAGTTGTATTTAAGGAAAAAAAGGCATCCATCGACCAGCGTCGGCTTCATTGCTCTCTGCAACCTGGCAGTTCATGAAAACAAATGGTTGTCGTTCGATAGGAATGCCGGCAGACTTATTTACGTATTTTGTATACTGTTCAAAGAACATTATTTTTATTTTGCATCGTATGTTCT
This sequence comes from Schistocerca gregaria, assembly GCF_023897955.1. Classification (NCBI taxonomy): domain Eukaryota; kingdom Metazoa; phylum Arthropoda; class Insecta; order Orthoptera; family Acrididae; genus Schistocerca; species Schistocerca gregaria. The sequence goes on along the minus strand of NC_064925.1, from coordinate 417,369,459 downwards.
GCGAGTCTCATAAAAATTCACACACACTAGTAACACAATTCCACATATATAATCTTCCAAATCACTATAAATAGCATCAAATCAAGTAAACCTTATGTAGACGGTTCATAACTTCTGCACCAAGCAATATAATATTTCCGATGCTTGCCAGAAGATTTACTTGGTATTACTGATCCTGTGATCGAAAGCAATAGTTTTCTTGCCCACCTAAAACATCTCATGTGGTGGCCAGGATACCAGCGACAAAAACGATCATATTACAGAGCACGCTCTTCGACGAATTTTAATGGCAAAACAAACCAAGAGAGCAAAATTATCACCACATTCATGCCACCAAAACTCTGTTTCAAGTATCGTGAGTAGTTAGGAACGATTAACTGGAGGGACTGTTATTTTATCCCGCATTGTTGAGTGAAATCAGTGACAATGAAACTGAATTATATACTCAAGAGAGCTCGGTCCCTAGTTGGGAAATGATAACCAAAGAATTTGAATTCCACACAGGCAGTTGGGCGATGTGTGAAACTCGTGACAGAGCATTGGGAGAAGTTTGAGGAGCAGAATCTAGGGACGGTTTCACTAGAACAACACTAGTCTCAAGATTGGCCATGAGTAACTTCAACGAGAAATCAGATTATCAGGTACTTTTAGCTGGGAATAAGTAATGAAACGGAGAGGTTCTATGTTAGTTGCCTGGTCTTTTCTTTGACCAAAGAATCATAGTTTTTTCAGTATTTAAAATCAAACACTTTTTCTTAACAATATTGATGAGTTCTTAAAATAATTTGTTTTAAAATACCTGAACTTACACAAATGAAATAAACGATAAAAAAGCCTGTAAGTTGTTAACAGTTTTATCCTTGAACTGTGGTGTGCTTTTTAAGTTAATTGATTCCATTTTTTCATCAACTCTGATGGGAATGGGCGTCCTAAAGGCGCTGAAAACTTCAAACAATATTTTAATAGAGTTTTCTGTGGTACTAATATATAAGGATTTGAGCTATATACTTTCGGATTGTTGCAAGTTGAAAAATATTAAAAAATACTGTAAAAATGTGAATGTTTGCAGATTCACACGAACTTCAGGGTGCATGCGTTATTCGAAGATGTGAGTCGATATGGTTTCTTTTTCTCTATTCTTTTCATCTCCCTAATTTCCATCAGTTTACGATTTAAAAAACTAATTTGAATTTTTCAACGTTTCAAAGTGGAAGAACCTTTGCAATGTGATATTCTTGAATACCTAGAGTACTGTATGCAGTATGGTTTCGTTATCGTTTCATATAGCGTACGAAAGGTTTTGTTGGAGCGGTGATAATTCTTAATTTGTCAGACAATTTTGAGCTGGTCCTTACTCCACATCATTTTCAGGAACAACAGTGCAGACATTGCAATAAAATAAAGTATTTTGGAATGAATATCACCAATAATGCAAAAATGATAGTTGATCAATATAATTATGAAACTGATACATAAAAAAACGCCATAAGGGCTTCGCTATGTATTGCAGGAGAATGTTTGACTCGTATTGTTGAACTCGTAGAGCATGAATTTCTTTTTCAGAATGTGGCCGTTCGTAATGAAGCTATAGTGCTTGTGTCATGGTTATAAAGTTGGAATCTCATGATGAATGAACAAGTTTTATTATTGTTGTACTTGTTAACAGTTCATGTGGGGACAACACACCCGCTAAATGACAAGATTTGTCTGATTAATATACAGTTACAGTTATAAGAAACATGAGTCTCTATAAAAAAATTAAAATAAAAAGGCGTTCCACCATTATATTTGCCTGAAGGTATTATGTCAATTCTCGATAACTTTTAGATCAGATATGTTCGAGCAGGAAACTTTCCTATAGCTTGTTACTCGTGAAACAACAAAAGTTTAATGAAAGAGTCAGCAAATAAATTAAAAACGGCGTTGCTAAACTTCGCAGGCACAAGAAACAGCGACAACCAGCGATGCAACGAAAGCTCGTTTTAGCGTGGTGCTGGAGCAGGAGAACTAGGGATTGCAATTGTCGCTAAAACACATTTTCGGTTACATCGGTTTTTTCGTCTCACTTTAACAACTCAAAATAACCGATTTGCGGTTTTTTGTTGATATTTCCAGCAATATACTTAGACATCGAACAAAAATTGAAAAAGTCCAAGAATCTCATAGGCTTCTGTATTATACGTTTCATGTTACATAGAACTAAACTATCAAATAAAACAGTTAAATATAAGAAAACGTTGTCCATCCACGGTTCGCTGATTTTCTGGAAAAGTAATGAGGGGACGAATAGTACGAAAAATTCACCATTTATCTCTTACTGATTCTAATTTTTTAAACCTCTGCTCAAAAATCATGTTGTAATCGAGGAAAAACTGAAAAGGCTGTTTCAAAAAATGCAAATGAACGATTTAGATATTACCGAAAATATAAGATATACCAATGACAATTACCAGACAATAGTTAAAATTCGAATACCGAATTAACCCACTGGCCAATATTTATCGTCCATTCTGTTCATAAATACTCCGTCCCATAATGAACTGATCTTTCAACGAAAACAGTATCATTGAAAGACGATAGCAATCTTTTAGAAGCAACAGAACTTCCAGTAAAACTCGTTTAAAAAATGTTGTACTATCTAAAAACCACAAATTTGCGTACTCCTGTTACCATACATTGATATATCGGTTTCATACACACTTATTAGCGAAAAAATATCCATTATAACCGAGGCGAAACAAATACTGAAAAATAGTGTTTTGTGTAGGCTGAGAACAATAACTCTTTCTGACGCGATGACGGCCACACGAGTCGCTGTGAAGCTTCTGGGCAGTCGTTGCACGTGATAAGCCTGACCTCAACGGAAAATCAAAACAAACAATGCAGACAGATAACAAGTTTATTTACTTCCTTTAAATAATAGGGCCGCCTCCCTTCAGATTGGGCAAGCACAGTACAAAATAGAAACGACTAATATGCTTCTGAGCATGTCGTAGATCGTCGCCAGAAATTATTATGTTGATGAAAAGACCAAGTAATGTGTGCCCCTGAAGACCGTGACAACAACTGTCGGGCTGTACTACGGAAGTATGAGGGGTGAAACTATTTGCTTACTCGGAGTTAATTACACGTGGATCAATTAGGACCGCTGCTAAGAACAAATACAGACCGTTAAGGGACTGAAGGTTACATAATGCGCAGTGGCTTCTCCGAGCACATATTTGGTGGGCTGTGAGTGGAGTAGTTACTAAATAAATAAGACCAACTTGAGGTCTAGTGGTATTATCCTTCGTGTGTCGCAGACAATAAATGTAAGCTTGTGATAATTGCAGATACGATGCGCGATATTTGTTTTGTAGCTCCTGTATAGCCTGCTAAACCCATCTTTGGAGAGACAGGGCACGTTTAGGAGACTATCGCTACACGTTTTGTTCAATGAGTCTTCGTTAGTTTTGGTAATCCTTTTCCGGAATGGAAACTAACACAAACTATAAAATGTTGTACAGTAAAATCTACTCAAAACGGAATTGCATGGGACTAAAATAATTGTCCAAATTGGACAAGTTGCCGGATTACACAAAACTCACTACGCTACATAAAATTTGTTAGGTACCACGACCAAAGCGTAAATTTGCAATTAACCGCTTATTTATGTAGCATCACTCCTGCACAGTAGATGTTCATTTACTGTATATTGTGCAACAGAACACTAGACTATCACACTAAATGATAAATAATACGGCATTTCTTTATTTTTACTCTAATTTTAAATTCGTTTATTGTTGAACGTACATACACATTATTCCCGTGTTCATTTGCTTTACATTTCACTTTTTTCGCCACATATCAAAGAGAGAAACCTGTTAGAATTTCCTATTCGAAACACTTTTTACGCAATTTTTTTGCATTATATAATAGTTCCAACAGTTTAGGAGAATATGTGTATGCTATCATTTATGCCAATAAAAGCTTTTTCAGACGTATTAATTTTTCTAGGGACATCATTTTGCTCCTCTTCATCTTCATTTGTTGCTTCTTAATCATCTTAAGTGGAGTGAGTTGACAAAAAGTCATCCTTTCGAATATAGATCATCTGCACTACACGAAATGTCTCGTATTTTCATTAATGCAGTTATTCTTGCTACATTTTCTTGAGCATCGAAGGCCACAGAAGCGTCTTGTTCTTGACCTCCAAATACCTCTTTGTTGAAGCACTTGGTAACAGTTTCGGGCTTTATTTCTTGTAGTTCCAAGCCAATCTATACTGCATCCAGGTCAGACTGACTGAAATCTGATGTTTCAGAGTGCGGCTTAACCAAAATCAAACATGTGAAAGAACAGGGCCCGGGTTTTTAGCACACATTGTTCACTATTTGACGACTTTATTAATATATGAACATAGATTATTCTTAAGATGAGAAAGACATACATTAAACAGCCAATTGTGACAAGTGAAATCACCAACTATACAACAAAAAAACAAATGGAAGAACAGTTTGAATGACAGCGGCAATTATAACTCTTTCTATAGACAAACGTCAAATTACGACCAAATGATGTTGTTGTTGTCGTCGTCGTGGTCTACAGTCCTGAGACTGGTTTGATGCAGCTCTCCATGCTACTCTATCCTGTACAAGCTTTTTCATCTCCCAGTACTTACTGCAACCTACATCCTTCTGAATCTGCTTAGTGTATTCATCTCTTAGTCTCCCTCTACGATTTTTACCCTCCACACTGCCCTCCAATGCTAAATTTGTGATCCCTTGATGCCTCAGAACATGTCCTACGAACCGGTCTCTTCTTTTTGTCAAGTTGTCCCACAAACTCCTCTTCTCCCCAGTTCTATTCAGTACCTCCTCATTAGTTATGTGATTTACCCATCTAATCTTCAGCATTCTTCTGTAGCACCACATTTCGAAAGCTCTTACTCTCTTCTTGTCCAAACTATGTATTGTCCATATTTCACTTCCAGACATGGCAACACTCCATACAAATACTTTCAGAAACGACTTCCTGACACTTAAATTAACAAATTTCTCTTCAGTTATTTTGATCCCCAAATACCAAAACTCCTTTACTACTTTAGGTGTCTTATTTCCTAATTTAATTCCCTCAGCATCACCCAACTTAATTCGACTACATTCCATTATCCTCGTTTTGCTTTTGTTGATGTGATGTTCATCTTATACCCTCCTTACAAGACATTGCCCATTCCACTCAACTGCTCATCCAAGTCCTTTGCTGTCTGACAGAATTATAATGTCATCAGCGAACCTCAAAGTTTTTATTTCTTTTCCATGGATTTTAATACCTACTCCGAACATTTCTTTTGTTTCCTTTATTGCTTGCTCAATATACAGATTGAATAACATCGGGGAGAGGCTACAACCCTGTCTCACTCCATTCGCAACCATTGCTTCCCTTCCATACCCCTCGACTCTTATAACTGCCATATAATTTCTGTACAAATTGTAAATAGCCTTTCGCTCCCTGTATTTTACCTCTGCCACCTTCAGAATTTGAAAGAGAGTATTCCAATCAACATTGTTAAAAGTTTTCTCTAAGTCTACAAATGCTAGAAACGTAGGTTTGCCTTTTCTCAATCTTTCTTCTAAGATAAGTCGTAGGGTCAGTATTGCCTCACGTGTTCCAACATTTCTACGGAATCAAAACTGATCTTCCCCGAGGTCGGCTTCTACTAGTTTTTCCATTTGTCTGTAAAGAATTCGTGTTAGTATTTTGCAGCCGTGACTTATTAAACTGATAGTTCGGTAATTTTCACATCTGTCAACACCTGCTTTCGTTGGGATTGGAATTATTATATTCTTCTTGAAGCCTAAAGGGATTTCGCCTGTCTCATACATCTTGCTCACTAGTTGGTAGAGTTTTATTAGGCCTGGCTCTCCCTAGGCTGGCAGTAGTTCTAATGGAATGTTGTCTACTCCCGGAGCCTTGTTTCAACTTATGTCTTTCAGTGCTCTGTCAAACTCTTCACGCTGTATCATATCTCTTATTTCATCTTCATCTACATTCTCTTCCATTTCTATAATATTATCCTCAAGAACATCGCTCTTGTATAGACCCTCTATATACTCCTTCCACCTTTCTGCTTTCCCTTCCTTGCTTAGAACTGGGTTTCCATCTGAGCTCTTGATATTCATACAAGTGGTTCTCTTTTCTCCAAAGGTCTCTTTAATTTTCCTGTAGACAGTATCTATCTTACCCCTAGTGAGATAACCCTCTACATTATTACATTTGTCCTCTAGCCATCCCTGCTTAACCATTTTACACTTCCTGTCGATCTAATTTTTGAGACGTTTGTATTCCTTTTTGCCTGCTTCATTTACTGCATTTTTCTGTTTTATCCTTTCATCAATTAAATTCAATATTTCTTCTGTTACCCAAGGATTTCTACTAGCCCTCGTCTTTTTACCTACTTGATCCTCTGCTGCCTTCACTACTTCATTCCTCAGAGCTGCCCATTCTTCTTCTACTGTATTTCTTTCCCCCATTCCTGTCAATTCAAAATTGAACCAAATTTTCCATAACCTTGATAAGAAAGTTACAAACTTTCCCCATGGGGCTGAGTCGGCATTTAAACAGACTTACAACTAAGGCGATCGCCTGAATTTTAGGACAGAAAATAACAAACATGGAATATCATGATTATGCGCTGATTCTATATTCCCAGCGAGAAACAAATATCTGTGCCGTTGCTAACCTTACGCGAAAAAAGAAATTTCATATTTGGCGCTGCAGCCTTCTCTTCCCCCACTTTTTTTTTTTTAGATGACGTTGACATAACCGTGGCTAAACCAAGAGTAAACGGCCCAAAGCCATTGCCGTTACAGTCCCTGACGTTAAAACAAAGGGGGGAGGGAAGGGGACTGCCATATTAGTAATAAATTACTAAACGAAAGAATGAGCAGTTTACAGTATGAGAAGCTTCCCATACTAACTAAAAAACTTGGTCAAATTTAGAAATATATTAGACTATTAAAACAAGGGATACGAAACTGGCATATATAACTGGCCGCCTAGGCCCTTAGACTGAAAAACAAAGCTATTCCATAAAAGAGTTACTGGATTACAATTACCTAAGTTAGCGAGCGGCGACCTCCTCGGCGAAGATGGTGAAGGCCGGCGTGGCGTGTAGAAGCACAGCTGCAAAGGCACTACGGTCCAAGAGGCCTATAAGGCGGCATTCCACACTGTCCGTGACGTTGGAACAGACTGAATGTGCGTCTAAGCCTAGCTTTGAAAATGTCAAGTCATCCTGTAGATGCCTCAAACTCCCTATTTCCAAGTTCTTTAACGACATTCAGAGCCTGACTCTGCAACATGCTTCTAGCCAAAGTAAGTTTTCTCTCCACGCACTTACGAACCATTCCCACGCTATCTCGTTAATTTCTTCGTTGCCCATCTTCTTCGCATTTTTTATTTGTCCTTTTCCTTTCATTGATTCACCTTATTTCGTATTCTTCTTTCTCAAAGTATCTTAATTTGTGTTTTCCACATTTGAAACGCAACATTATTTAGCGTACAAAGAGTTGTCTTTCTAACATGCCTCGATTGCCTTAACCTTTACGTTAAGCTAACGCGACACATACTTTTTGTTCGATTTCATGGTATCACTTGAAGTTCTACTAAGAAACTAAAAAACTAACCTCCACCCGATAAAACCATGAGGGTCCAAGGGCACCGACCGACCGCCGTGTCATCCTCAGCCCACAGGCGTCACTGGATTCGGACACGGTGGGGCATGTGGTCAGCTTACCGCTCTCCTGGCCGTATGGCAGTTCACGAGACCGGAGCCGTTACTTCTCAATCAAGTAGTTCCTCAGTTTGCCACACAAGGGTTGAGTCCACCGCGCCTGCCAACAGCAGTCGGCAGACCGGATGGTCACCCAACCAAGTGCTAGCCCGGTCCGAAAGCGCTTAATTTCGGAGATCTGACGGCAACCGGTGTTACCACTGCGGCGAGGCCATCGGCTTAAAGTGCTACTAGCCAACTGAAACTGGCAGAATATAATGCAGGTAGTGGATTTCTTTGGACTGATTCACCTTGCCGGGTAAAATTCATTGTATCAAGGTAAAACACCCACCTCTTTCAAGCTCAGATTGCAGCCAAGTGATCGTAGGTGCGCAACAATGTTCCAGTGAGCGCCCGCACGCTGCAGTAATAACGGGAAACGAGAAAGGCGGACACCGACATACAGAGGGCTCACGAACAAAACATTTTTTTGAAGTACCGTCATTGAGTACAGCTTGATCGTTGTTGCACAGGGCGGCGCAATTTGATGTTCTCCGGCCAGGGTGACCGAGCGGTTCTACGCGCTACAGTCTGGAGCCGCGCGACCGCTACGGTCGCAGGTTCGAATCCTGTCTCGGGCATGGAAATGTGTGATGTCCTTGGGGTAGTTAGGTTTAAGTAGTTCTAAGTTCTAGGGGAATGATGACCTCAGAAGTTAAGCCCCATTTTGCTCAGAGCCATTTGAACCATTTGATGTTCACACCCGCAGCGCCTCGCTTAAGCCAAACAAATTTTCTTGGTTTTGTGCCGATCAACAGCCCAGTCAGGGCTGTGCAGTCTTCGTGTTAAAAGTAGCGTGCTTGTAAAATTCTGAATATCTCTTGAGAACTGTAATACAGTAGTACCGTATATTTTTTTCCGCATTATACAGTGAATTATTAATTAAGTATTAAAACTTCCATTCCGTTTCTGCGTAAGGCAGATTCCACTTCATACAAAAAATTACCATATAAGAGCGTATTAAAAGCATCGGGACTGAAATATTTGTACTGCTTGCGCAGTTTATACGTTGATCAAGTTTTACTTTGCTTGCAAGAGAATTTTTGCGCCTGAAGCAGTTATTGGGCTCTTCAAGTGAATTACTACAGTAATTCTGATCTGTTGCCAATTTTCGTGAAACCGTAACACTGTAAAAGGACGTTGTTGTTGTTGTGGTCTTCAGTCCTGAGACTGGTTTGATGCAGCTCTCCATGCTACTCTATCCTGTGCAAGCTGCTTCATCTCCCAGTACCTACTGCAACCTACATCCTTCTGAATCTGCTTAGTGTACTCATCTCTCGGTCTCCCTCTACGATTTTTACCCTCCACGCTGCCCTCCAATGCTAAATTTGTGATCCCTTGATGCCTCAAAACATGTCCTACCAACCGATCCCTTCTTCTAGTCAAGTTGTGCCACAAACTTCTCTTCTCCCCAATCCTATTCAATACCTCCTCATTAGTTACGTGATCTATCCACCTTATCTTCAGTATTCTTCTGTAGCACCACATTTCGAAAGCTTCTATTCTCTTCTTGTCCAAACTAGTTATCGTCCATGTTTCACTTCCATACATGGCTACACTCCAAACAAATACTTTCAGAAACGACTTCCTGATACATAAATCTATATTCGATGTTAACAAATTTCTCTTCTTCAGAAACGCTTTCCTTGCCATTGCCAGTCTACATTTTATATCCTCTCTACTTCGACCATCATCAGTTATTTTACTTCCTAAATAGCAAAACTCCTTTACTACTTTAAGTGTCTCATTTCCTAATCTAATTCCCTCAGCATCACCCGATTTAATTTGACTACATTCCATTATCCTCGTTTTGCTTTTGTTAATGTTCATCTTATATCCTCCTTTCAAGACACTGTCCATTCCGTTCAACTGCTCTTCCAAGTCCTTTGCCGTCTCTGACAGAATTACAATGTCATCGGCGAACCTCAAAGTTTTTACTTCGTCTCCATGAATTTTAATACCTACTCCAAATTTTTCTTTTGTTTCCTTTACTGCTTGCTCAATATACAGATTGAATAACATCGGGGAGAGGCTACAACCCTGTCTCACTCCTTTCCCAACCACTGCTTCCCTTTCATGCCCCTCGACTCTTATTACTGCCATCTGGTTTCTGTACAAATTATAAATAGCCTTTCGCTCCCTGTATTTTACCCCTGCCACATTTAGAATTTGAAAAAGAGTATTCCAGTCAACATTGTCAAAAGCTTTCTCTAAGTCTACAAATGCTAGAAACGTAGGTTTGCCTTTTCTTAATCTTTCTTCTAAGATAAGTCGTAAGGTCAGTATTGCCTCACGTGTTCCAACATTTCGACGGAATCCAAACTGATCTTCCCAGAGGTCGGCTTCCACTACTTTTTCCATTCGTCTGTAAAGAATTCGAGTTAGTATTTTGCAGCTGTGGCTTATTAAATTGATTGTTCGGTAATTTTCACATCTATCAGCACCTGCTTTCTTTGGGATTGGAATTATTATATTCTTCTTGAAGTCTGAGGGTATTTCGCCTGTCTCATACATCTTGCTCACCAGCTGGTAGAGTTTTGTCATGACTGGCTCTCCCAAGGCCTTCAGTAGTTCTAATGGAATGTTGTCTACTCCGGAGGCCTTGTTTCGACTCAGGTCTTTCAGTGCTCTGTCAAACTCTTCACGCAGTATCGTATCTCCCATTTCGTCTTCATCTACATCCTCTTCTATTTCCATAATATTGTCCTCAAGTACATCGCCCTTGTATAAACCTTCTATATACTCCTTCCACCTTTCTGCCTTCCCTTCTTTGCTTAGAACTGGGCTGCCATCTGAGCTCTTGATATTCATACACGTGGTTCTCTTCTCTCCAAAGGTCTCTTTAATTTTCCTGTAGGCAGTATCTATCTTACCCCTAGTGAGATAAGCTTCTACATCCTTACATTTGTCCTCTAGCCATCCCTGTTTAGCCATTTTGCACTTCCTGTCGATCTCATTTTTGAGACGTTTGTATTCCTTTTTGCCTGCTTCATTTACTGCATTTTTATATTTTCTCCTTTCATCAATTAAATTCAATATTTCTTCTGTTACCCAAGGATTTCTACTAGCCCTCGTCTTTTTACCTACTTTATCCTCTGCTGCCTTCACTACTTCATCCCTCAGAGCTACCCATTCTTCTTCTACTGTATTTCTTTCCCCTATTCCTGTCAATTGTTCCCTTATGCTCTCCCTGAAACTCTGTACAACCTCTGGTTCTTTCAGTTTATCCAGGTCCCATCTCCTTAATTTCCCACATTTTTGCAGTTTCTTCAGTTTTAATCTACAGGTCATAACCAATAGATTGTGGTCAGAGTCCACATCTGCCCCTGGAAATGTCTTACAACTTAAAACCTGGTTCCTAAATCTCTGTCTTACCATTATATAATCTATCTGATACCTTTTAGTATCTCCAGGGTTCTTCCATGTATACAACCTTCTTTCATGATTCTTAAACCAAGTGTTACCTATGACTAAGTTGTGCTCTGTACAAAATTCTACTAGGCGGCTTCCTCTTTCATTTCTTAGCCCCAATCCATATTCACCTACTATGTTTCCTTCTCTCCCTTTTCCTACACTCGAATTCCAGTCACCCATTACTATTAAATTTTCGTCACCCTTCACTATCTGAATAATTTCTTTTATTTCATCGTACATTTCTTCAATTTCTTCGTCATCTGCAGAGCTAGTTGGCATATAAACTTGTACTACTGTAGTAGGTGTGGGCTTCGTATCTATCTTGGCCACAATAATGCGTTCACTATGCTGTTTGTAGTAGCTTACCCGCATTCCTATTTTCCTATTCATTATTAAACCTACTCCTGCATTACCCCTATTTGATTTTGTGTTTATAACCCTGTAATCACCTGACCAGAAGTCTTGTTCCTCCTGCCACCGAACTTCACTAATTCCCACTATATCTAACTTTAACCTATCCATTTCCCTTTTTAGATTTTCTAACCTGCCTGCCCGATTAAGGGACCTGACATTCCACGCTCCGATCCGTAGAACGCCAGTTTTCTTTCTCCTGATAACGACATCCTCCTGAGTAGTCCCCGCCCGGAGATCCGAATGGGGGACTATTTTACCTCCGGAATATTTTACCCAAGAGGATGCCATCATCATTTAATCATACAGTAAAGCTGCATGTCCTCGGGAAAAATTACGGCTGTAGTTTCCCCTTGCTTTCAGCCGTTCGCAGTACCAGCACAGCAACGCCGTTTTGGTTAATGTTGCAAGGCCAGATCAGTCAAAAGGACGAAGGAAGGAAAATTAAGAATTTAACACTCAGTCGACAGCGAGGCCATTGGAGACTGAACACAACCTCAAATTACCTAAAGCAAGGGGGAAGGAAATCGGACGTGCCCTTCTCAAAGGAACGAGCTCGGCAATTGTCTTGAGCGATTTACGGAAGTTACTGAAAACCTAAATATGGATGGCCGGACGGGTATTTGGACCGTCACCCTCCTGAATGCGAGTCCAATATGCTGACTACTGTACCATCTCACTCATTATAACACTGTCCAATTACAGTTGAAATATTTTAACATAATTTTTTTTTACAAGCGTAGAGTTTAACACTTGGAAATAATTTTGAATCAACAAGAATGAACTACAGGAAGCAGTTTCGTTGGAACCATTCTGTAATTATTATTGGTTCTTAGGACATGTAATTGTTTGACAAAATCGTGAAATCTAATGGCTGCGTACACCACAGACTTACAGAACCTGCTAAATGGAATTAACTGCCAAATGAGTACAGACTATGGATTGAAAATATACCGAAGAAGGACGAAAGTAATGAGTAGCAGCAGAAATTTTGCTACTTGGGAAGCAATGTAACACATGACAAACGAAGCAAAGAGAACATCAAAGCGAATAGTGCAAGGAGGCCATTCACTACATTTACATGCGACATCCTTCCGGAAGACAAGAATCGAATTTCAGAAACTGTTTTTCGCTGTTACTTTACATGTTAACAACTGAAGCAGATTTGCTAGCCCAGTCAAACTGAGCGCCTGGAAATCAGCTGTTCCAGTTTCTGATTTAATCGGCTCAATTGCTATTTCACTTCAGTTAGATATTAGGAGTTTGCAGCATCATCCTCAGTGTAACATCTCTACTTCTCCTTCACAGTGCAAAAGGTCACTCCGTCTATATTATCCTAAATTTTTAAAACAGGTTGTAACCTGACAGGCCAAGCACGTTTGAAAAACGGTTGTGCTTTTACATGGTAGCGAAAATCGATTGTGGAAGTGGAAAACCGGCAGCAAGAAATGGATTTCCAGAGTCGATTTTGGAGTGTTATATGACCAACCAAAGGCGGATTGGGAAATCGGTGTACGAAATCCGGTTTTAAGACCCCAAGTAAACGCAGTGATACCTGGCGAAGAAACTTCTACTAGTATCACACATAAAGCCTAATTTGAGTAGGAAATTTCTGGGATAGTACCTTTGGAGTACAACACTGTGTGGTAGCACTTATGGACTATGATAAATCGGGGAAGAAGAGCGTTTGAAATGTGGTGCTATAGACATAGATACACGAACAAATAGTTGAGGGCTTACGGAGCAAGTGCTACTCTGAGATGAGCAGGGTGCTACAAGAAAGGAATTTGTACCGGGCTGAATCAAACCCTTCAGGAAACTGATAACTCAACGTTGGATCGAACAGGCAATAGTAAGGCAATAAATAAAAATCATTTGATCAAACAGACACAGATCAGTGGACCACATACCTCGATAGTCGCAAATACGAAGTGACTTTCGCGTTCAACAAATAAAATCGTCGTTGATTCCACCTGATTAATCTTCGGTAGCAGATAAAAACCATATGTTAGGCCTACTTGGTCAACATACCTCATCTTCTGAGAAAAGAGTACCACTGGAGTTTCCAATCAACGTGAGGAAAAACCTCATCTAGAGATTTTAAGGTACCAAAAACAACAAACTGAACAATATGAAAGTTGTTAGCTGAAATGTTATCTAAACGCTGGCGTGTTTTCAGGTCATTACAGCTCAGCACTCCACTAAGCTGAATATAAAATAATGAACAGTTAGATGCTAGCGGCCATTGACTTGTGCTGTTGTTTTTACGAAGACGACCGAAGAGCATAACTCACGGTTAAAAAATATTGACATTGTACACCAAGTTCTTTATAAGCACTTACATGAACAAAGAGTAGGCCAAAGATTTTTTTGTCTCAATATCGTTACAAACCTCCATACAATGGGGCAGTTAACGATCTCGAGTCGCCCCTTGGAAAAGAACCAGAAGTATTCGAGAGAAGTGATATCTGGTGACATGGGACACCAGGCAAGCAACTGGAATTTATGCTTAACGAGCCACTGAGGATAACCCTGTCCTTGAGTTACAGATTATTATTCTGTTATTCCACTGGAAAAAGCCGTAAGTGATGATGAGCCTTTAAGCGATCAGCGATTATATTGACGTAATCCAAAAGCTTTCTAGACGTGGAAATTTAATTTCGCGAAATGGGAAAATTGTTCATCTCAGGAATGTGACTGCCAAATAAAAAACGTAAAATGACGTGAAAATCACAAAGTCTTCATCTTTCATTCTCTTCTTAGGCGAAATTCAAAAACTCAGTGTGCTATGTTACGGTTACGCAAGACAATACTGATAATGCTCCTTAGTGCTTTTCGACAGAATATGGCTGTGTGACACCATAGCACTCTCGCTCCTTCTTTATTTCGGTCGCTATCTGTGCAAACCTAACGTAATTCTTTACAACTCCGCACTTACAAATATGATTCATTGTTCAGTTACTTCTGCAATACAAGCAAACCTTTACAGAAGACGAAAAAGTGGGGGCTCCTGGAACTTAAGTTTCAGACTGCTGTTACACTTTTTTCACCAGGTGTAATTTATTGAGATATGGATTTTAAAAATGGTAGAAAGTGCAAAACGGCTAAGTAGGAATAGTTAGAGGACAAATGCACGGTTGTATAAACATGTATAATTAGGGGAACTACAAATGCCGCCTATAAGAAAGTTACGGAGATCTTTGGAGACTTGGGAAGAGCTGCATGAACATCAAGAATTCAGATGGCAAATCACTGCTAACGAAAGGAAAGCTGAAAGGCGGAAGAAACATTTCGAAGGGTTATGCAAATGAAATGAACTTGAAGACAGTATTGTAGAAAGGAAGAAGACAGTAAATGAAAATGAGATGGGAGATATGATAATGTAAAAAGAATTTGACTTAGCACTGAAAAATCTATCTCGCTGTAATGCCCCTAGAGTAGATGGTATTCCCACAGACTTATTGAGATCTTGAGAGAGCTGCTCATGATAAAACTACCACCTGCTGTGCAAGATGTATGAAACCGGTGAAACACTCGCCAAATTAAAGAAGAATCCAATAATTCCAATTCCAAAGAAATCAGTTACGGACAGATGTGAATAATACCGAACTGTCAGTTTAAATAGTCATGTCGGCAAAATACTAACATGAAGCAGCTGTATGTATATCAAGAGCTCAGATGGAAAACCAGTCCTAAGCAAAGAAGGGAAAACTGAAAGGTAGAAGGAGTATGTAGGGGTTTAACAAGGGAGATGAAGGCGATATCATGGAACTTGGAAAGGACGTAGATAAATATGAAATGGGAGATCTGATACTGTAAGAATAATTTGTTAGATCGCAGAAAGATCTAAGACGATTCTAGGCCCCAGGTGTAGACATTCCGTCAGAACTATTCATAGCCTTGGTTGAGCTAACCATGAAAAAACTATACCAAGTGGTGTGAGACGGGTGAAATATCATCAAACTTCAAGAAAAACGTAATAATGCTAATTCCAAAGAAGTGAGGTGCTCACAAGTGTGGATACAACTGACTAATCAGTTCAGTAAATTGTGATTGCACAATACTGACAAGGATTATTTACAGAAGAATGGAAAAATTGGTAGAGGCCAAGCTCGGCGAACATCAGTTTGGCTCTCGGAGAAATCTAGGAGAACACGAGGCTTCTTTTAGAACATAGGTTAAAGAATGGCAAATGCCTGTTTACAGCACTTGTAGGTTTAGAGAAAGCTTTTGACAACATTGACTGAAATAAGCTCTTTTAATTGCTGAAGGTGGTAGGGATAAAATACAGAGGGTGGCAGGCTATTTATAGCTTGTACAGAAGACAGTTACAAGAGTCAAAAGGCAAGGAAGCAAAGCAGTCGCTGAGAAGGGAGTGAGACAGGTTTGTAGCATAAACCTGATATTATTCAGTCTCTACAATAAGCAAGCAGTAAAGAAATTAAAGTTCAGGGAGAAAAAATAAAAACTTTGAGGTCTGTCGATGACGGAATTTTGTTAGAGACCGCAAAGGACTTGGAAGAGCAATTGAACAGCATGGATAGTGTCTAGAGAAGAGGTTATGAGATGAACATGAACATGAGGAAAAGTGAAACAAGGGTAACGGAATGTAGCTGAATTACATCAGGCGATGCTGATCGAATTAGATAACAAATGAGACACTGAAAGTAGTAGAGGAATTTTGCTAATTTGGCAACAAAAGAAGATGATGGCCGAAGTAGAGAGGATATAAAGTATAGCCTGGCTATAGCAAGAAAGAGCTTACTCAAAAGGAGAACTTGTCACATCGAATGTAATTTAAATGTTAGGAAATCTTCTCTGTTAGATTTATATGGAGTGTACCCCAGTACAGAAGTGAATGGGGGACGCCTAACAGTTCAGACATGAAGAGAATAAAAGCTTTTGAAATGCAGTGGTACAGAAGACTTCTAATGTTGAGACAGATCGAATAGCTAATGAAATTTGTGGCACAACTTGACCAAAAGAAGGGTTCGGATGGTAGGACATATCCTGAGGTATTAAGGAATCATCAAACTGACGATGAAGGAAAGTACGGGAGTTAAAAATTATAATGTGGGAGACCAAGAGATGAATACAGCTAGCAGATGGCAGTAATTATTCGGAGTTGAAGAGGCTTACATACGATAGACTGGCGTGAAGATCTGCATCAAAACAGTCTTCGGAGTGAAGACCGCAATAACAACGCAGGTGCAAACTCCAGACTTGTAGCTGAACTTAATTTCGAGCACAGAGTAGACCGGCGGATATTTTAACATGAGTAGAATATTTCTTCAGGTAAACAAGCAACAGCTGTTGAAGGAAAAAGAAAGCTGAGGGAGGCTAACTTGCGACCGTACGCTGGTTACTGGGGCGGGGAAACGGTGATGAATTGGTAACTTGTTCTAAGCTCAGTTCTAGTACTGAAACGTTGGAGGACATCCTTTCCGAATTTGGATGCAATGGAGTGCCAAAATCGACGTCTGAGTGGGGTTTTCACTGAGTGACAAAAGTTATGGGATACTTCCCAATATCGTGTCAGACCTCCTTTTACCTGGCGTTGTGAAGCAAATAGAAGTGGTATGGACTCAACAAGTCGCTGGAAGTCCCCTACACAAATATTGAGCCATGCTGCCATAATTGCGGAGGTGTTGGCGGTGCAAGATTTTGTGCACGAACCGATCTCTCGATTATGTCGCATAAATGTTCCATGGGATTCATGTCGGGCGATCTGAGTGAACAACTCATTTCTCAGAACAGTCTTCAAACCAATTGAGAACAATGGTGGCTCAGTGACATGAAGCACTGTCATGCACAAAAATTCCATCGTTGAACATGGAGGCTGAGCCGGGCCGGGATACGCTTAAACAACAAATATTCATGAAATTTTGATATGGAGCAATAGGCAACGGCTCACTGAAACAGGGGAAGGAAATACAGTAGAAAAGGAGTAGGTAACTTTGAGAGATGAATTAGTGGAAAGAGCAAAGAAAACAGGAAGAAAGAGAAGGTCCGGCAGATGTCCTTGGATAACGCAATATATATTAAGTTAGATTTATGAAAGGAAGAAGCATGAATATGCAGAAAATGAGACACGCGAAACAGAATATAGACACAAAACAAGGTAACTGATAGGAAGTTCAAGGCAGGAATGGCTAGAGCACAAATTCAAAAATGTCGAAGCATCCTTGACTACGGAAAAGGCAGTACCACCCACAGGACCATTAAAAAGAGCTTTGGTGAAAAAAGAGCTGCTGTGTGATCTTCAAGAGTTCAGATACCATGTCAGTACGAAGCATAGTAGAGAAGGCTGAAAGATGGGAAGAATACGAAGAGGGTCTATGAAAAGGACAGTAACTTCAGGACAATTTTAGGAAAAGAGAAAAAGGAAGTGGAAAATGAAGTGACAGACGTGATACTGCAAGAAAAATTTGACAAAACACTAAAAGAGCGAAGTCGAAACAAGACACCTGAAGTGAAGAACATTCTTTTGACTTGTTACGATTCTTGCGAGAACTAACCATGAGACAGGCAAATAGCCACAGCTTTCTAGAAGAATGTACTAAGCCCACAAAAAAGGCGTGCTGACACATACGGTATTAACGATAGTACTTTTGAGGGTTATCGATATATCGATTAACTATAGATTGTTTCACGCAAGTATTTCAATCGAAAAAAACTTTCTAAAAATTTTTATTGGGTAAAGACAACAATATAAAATATGCAAATTTTGTTTTACAAAAAGTAAGGTATTTAAATTCTTGCCCTTTAGTCTGTTGTTTAAAATACAACGTTATATGAATGCATATCAATATTTCATAAAATATATGGTATTTGAATTCTTCTTCTATAGTCTATTGCGTTTTTCATTAATAGTTTCTCCTGCCTTGGAGAAACTCCTCTTTGCAGGAACTGTAGTCGCTGGACAGCACAAATATTTAGTGGCCATTACACTCAACGTACTATTAGATTTACCCAGTAATTAATACACAAACATGCTTGTGTATTACAGGTTTTTCAAAATACTGAAGTAGGTAAATTGTGGAATCACTGACGGGTGTAACGACATCGATTTTAGACTGTTGCTTATAGGGCAAAAAAGTAGATCATCCGATTTCAAATAGGTAGATGTATCAATCAGTAGTATTAGCAATGCTCATGGATGCCTCTGTTTCAGGTACTATTGATGCGATTCTAGCAATATACTCTTTCTGAAGTAATTGTGCAGTGCTGTCTGCCTCCTGAAGTGTCCTGAAACCAGGTTTTTAAAACTTTAAATCTAATAATGACGCAAGAATATTAACAATCCATCTGTTAAATCATTGGTGATTTAATCATGGAGTCCAGAACACATCGTGCTTCATTAGTTGTTAAGGTGCTTTCCAAGTCGGACAACTTTGCACAAATATCTCGTATAATTAAGAAAGCAGTGACTTATGACTTCCCTGAGGTATTGTTGTTGTTGCTACTTTAAAAGGTTCAAGAAGACGTATTACCTCTTGTATAGCATAATAATTTTCTGCTGTGAGGGGAGGCTGTGCTTTTGAATGTTCATTGATCACAATCGCAAGTTCACTTCAAACTTCCAAAAACCTTTTGACCATGTAGTGTGGATTTTTCCATAGAGTCGACACGTCTTGTTTTAGTTCTGTTTGTTTGCTCTTTTTTTAGCATTGCGCAGGTTGTCACTGGCTAGTGTAGAGCTACGAAAGGAAGTCACAATAGCCTTTGTTTCCAATAAAATTTTCGAAAATGATTCTACTTGAAACAATATTTTACTGTTAAGTTGGTGCATTGGCCAAAAGAGGGTAAACGTCGAATCCTAAGGATTTCAGGAGGTTTTTTTTTTCGTAACTGCAGCGTTGTCTGTAACCACTACTACTGTCTTATCACGAATATTGTATTCTAGTCAGACTTTATCGATGACCTGAAAAAAATTTAATGGTACAAATAAGTGCCAATATGTTCGAAATTTTGCTTAATATTCCCAAAAAATTATTTTTTTCGAGGTTTTCTTATGTGAAAATTACTTTCACATATATCAAACATATTTCCCATAAAAATCGGACCAGTATATTACTTACCGATGGTAAGTTGAGCTTCAGCGTCTTAGAAGCACAGGGAAAACTGGAGAAGATGGTCACCACGATGAATAGGGGTGCGAGAGGAGAAACGGTTAATTGGTCTGCCATGTAATGCTGCTACCTTATGTGTGCGTGCTTGCTGATGAACTGCAGCAAACATGGTATAAACTGCACACGGGAGTAACAAAGCATAGTGAAAGCGCATTGAAGAAACCAAGGGTGTTTCTCTTTTGAGTTGACACTCAACACAAAACAATACGGCCATCACTCTACTGTAGTGCTACAGCTGCTACATCGCTGAGGTCGGTAGCACTCGTGATCTAATGGAGTCGACATAAAGTGTGTAGCTTGTGAAGTTTTCTTGGGAGTTTAGTAGCTGGCTGAGTGAAGCTGACGGAGCGGTATAAAGATCACAGTAGTGATGAAAGTAAAGGGAACGTGCGGGAGGGACAGTTGTGCTGGCACCTTCACTCATCATATCGATGTATTCCTAGAATATAACGGGGCCGCTCGAAGTCTATACTTGACAGATTCTGATAGATAGCGTTTGCGATACAATAGCTTCAGTTACATAACAGCTGAGAGCTTTCCATTACCACTGGAAAATTCCGATTCGATTAATAAAGCCTATATTTACAACTGGCTACGGTTAGCCTTGTTTGGTAAAATATATGCATTAATATTGAGGTCATTTTATAAGCACGAGAAGTTTTAGTTCTGTTCCGATTATCTAACACAATGGAAGCATTTTCGTAGAAGTCGCACACCAAAGCACTTTGTTTATATACTCGGAAGACAGCGACACAGTAATTGTAACGCCACTACCAGCTGATTTTGCTATGCCGTATTAACTTTGGTGCAGACGGTGTTGGGTACACGATCGTTTCTCACTTGTTAGAGACATCCGCGTTCCTTTATTCAAAGATTTGGTAAGGTTCACAGTGTCCGTAAAACACAAATTATACGACGTTTTCAGATTTATATTGACAAGAGGTTGGGGGTGGGGATTGGGGGAGTTGAAGCTGCCAAAAAGAACTTTACGAGCTATACCTGCTTGAATTGGACAGACATTTACTGCTCACGAGAATTAACCGAAACGCGAAACGGCATCGACAAGTTAAAGAAGGAAACAATTTAAAAAGTATAACTTCCATGTGTCATAGATTGTGCACTGGGTTGTCACTTTTAATGTGATGAAACTAAGTTTCCGTCATTATGAAGTGCCAAGTCAATGCTGGTATGCCTTCATTTGCATTGCTTGTCCAGAAGTTCGTTGTAACACTCAACACATATTTTGTAAGGGCTTTTTTTTAAATTTTTTTATCTCCTGATATAGTTTTGGGGTCAGTGAACATTTAAGGGCGGTTTTATCCGGCATGTCATATCTGTTGTGTATGTCACGAACAATTTTTTTCAAACCTTGATGGTCGGAAGTTCTGTACGACAGTATATCGATAGCGATCATTTGTGCATAAAGGAAATCAAGTTCTTTTTTCTGCTTTTGAACTATCGTCGTAAAACTGACTTCTGTTAAAATAATGTTTTAGAGAGCTTCTCGGTTTTTTTGTGCACCTCTTCAACTTGACCTAGCTTATAATTTGATCCCTTGCCTTTTAGTTGTATTACTAACCCAGTGCTCTCTAGTTTTTCACCAAGCTTTCTTTTTAAGTGGTCTCTTAAATTAGTCTGATTTCTGAACGTTTATATTCTTTACCGAAGATGGTACACTTCACGAACTATTATCCGCACTTTCTAGACAAAATTCCACACAGGTGATTGATTTTTACGATTCATTTTCAAAACAATAACGAAAATCTATTTATGCACGTCATACATAAAGTCATCTTCGGAGCGCGGGATTTCCACGCCAAACAGAGACGACCTGTGGCACGCAATACCTATGGAATCGTTTCGTGTCGGAACCATTCGGAACATTAAGATGCGACTGTGCTCTTTGTCTCACTGCTGCCAACGATAGCGATTCAACAGTTGTGGCAATTAAGTTGTGGGGCAAAGAATAATCCTGTTGTTGTGTGGCGTTTAAATAACCAAATGGGCGACGAAGACGCCATTGTTGGCGCATTGCAGTCACAATCTACGATACCACGAACAGCTGGAAGCCTTATGGACAACATTCTTTCTCGTGACACTCGAAAAAATTATTAATCAGGACACAGAATCCTGTAAACTAGAAAAAAAAATAAAAATAATAGTGAGCTAATTCATCCATTTCACAGGCTTCACACAAGGGCTTTAGTCATTAACGGGAAAGAGCTTAATAAATATCTATGAGATTAAGAGATTTTACAAAAACATTCCGGGACATTAACCGTCAGCTCTTCGGACGAAGAGGTTAGTTTTATCCCACATCCACTGAAGCATTCACATTTTGCCCGAATTATTAAGAATATGCACTGCAATACTGTGAAAGTACATAGCATATAAATACAGTTGTATATTTTAGTGATTACGTCTAGCCCCCATACAAATTAAAACTTTGTGACTTGACACGTTGTGCTTTCACTATAATCAGTTTTGCGGGACCTGGGGCGTCCTTGAAGGAACAAGTTCCGTAAACCCAACACAACACAGATAACCAACATATGTACGATTACCAACATATGACAGGAGAATCGCAGGGTCTTTAGGATTACGTCGATGTTTTGTGTTTTCGAATCACCTTGTACGTTAACATATAGAACTGAAAAGACTTGTAAGTCTATAATGAGGACTCAGAAACGGAAGAAGATAACAGTGGGTGTGTTTAATTAACAACGATAAAAATCATATTTATTTTAAAATGCACTATGCAGTACAATCACAAATGCTTAACAAATCTTTAAAGTGTCATTTTCCCCTTCTACTAACTGCGTTGTATTACAACAACCTTTTTAAAATGTGTATTTCTTGCTACAAGTAAGTATGCTCATACATTTGTAGATGACAATCTATAACGTGCATTCACGAATCCATGTTATTTACTTGCAGAACTAGCACTCCTGGCAGAAGTACAGCTGTGAGTACTGGGCGTGAGTCGTACTTCGGTAGCTCAGATGGTAGAACACTTGCCCGCGAAAGGCAAAGGTCCCGAGTTCGGGTCTCGGTCGGGCACACAGTTTTAATCTGCCAGGAAGTTTCAAATAATCCATAGTTTATCAATGGTTGAGTAACACTATTGAAGACTGATAGATGCGGATATTACAGAACACTACGGAGCCATCATTATTTTAAAATACTAAAACGAATTAGCTACAGAATGTCAGAACAATCAGTAGAAGCGACCTGGTAGGATATCATTTTAGTTTCCTGGGAAATACAGGAACAGTGGAGGACATACTGACCTTACAACTGTCTTAGAAGTTGAGGAAATGCTGAACCTACCATTATCTTAGAAGTTAAAGAAAGTTTTACTATCTGAACAGCAGAATAGCTGACGACCCCAAAACTAAAGAGAATAACAAACGTATGCTTACAATAAAAAGAAAGCTTTCCTGGAAAAGGGAAATACAAGGTGAACCAGAACTCCACCGACAAACTTTTAGAGGTAGTAGTGTGTATCAAAACAAAAAAAGTTTAGTAAACTTGGGCTCTAAAATGCATACCTTAAGAACCATGAGCAGTTCATCTTCGCTACTGGAAGACACGGCTCTTCTACTGAAAGCTCTTTGCCTTCCATATTTTGAGAGGTGAAGTTATGGAGCAAAACAAGGAAAAAAGTCCAGTAAACCTGGGCGCTAAAATGCATACCTCGAAAGCTACTGTGAAAGACATTTCTTCCATTGAATAAGTGCTCATAGCTCTTAAGGTATGCCTTTTAGAGCCAATGTTATCTGAACCATTTTTCCTTGTGTTGGTCCATACTTCCTCCTCCCAAAATATGGAAAGTAAAGATCTTGCAGTAATAGAGATATATCACAGTAGTGCTGACGAACAAGTGCGCTAAGCATTTTAGAGCACATGTGTACTAGATTTTTTCTTTGTTTTCGTCTGTGCTACTAACTCTGAAAATTCTGGTTCATCCTGTATGTCAACATCAGATATAAATTTAAGCGCTTTGAGATATTTTCTCAGAGAAAAAAAAATCTCATTTGCTTGGAGTTATGAGAGAGGCGTTGCGCATCGCCGAAGGGTTTCATGTTAAAATACCAAGAGCGTACGTTCCAGGAAGAGTCGGGCAATAAAAAAATGGTTCAAATGGCTCTGAGCACTATGGGACTCAACTGCTGTGGTCATCAATCCCCTAGAATATATCCGCAATATATTGCGGATTCTCAAATACGCCTGAGAAATGACTACAACGAGAAAATCCGAGACATTAGAGCTCATGCGGACTTTTATTACAGGTCCCTTGTTCCCACGCGTCCTTCGTGAACTGAACTGGGAATGGGGGCGCGGGAAAGCGAGGAAGTGGTATCTGAAATTTGGAAATTTGTGGTAAGGACTAGAGGACCAAACTGCTGAGGTCAACGGTCCCAGACGGCCGGTGTGGCCGAGCGGTTCTAGGCGCTACGGTCTGGAACCGAGCGACCGCTACGGTCGCAGGTTCGAATCCTGCCTCGGGCATGGATGTGTGTGATGCCCTTAGGTTAGTTAGTTTTAAGTAGTTCTAAGTTCTAGGGGACTGATGACCTCAGATGTAAGTCCCATAGTGTTCAGAGCCATTTGAACCATTTCACCAGTCCCGACCAAACTGCCGAGGTCATTGGTCCCAGGTCTTACACATTAATTAATTTAACTTAACATAACTTATCCTAAAGACAACACACACACACTCATGCCCGAGGGAGGACTCGAACCTCCGAAAGAGGGAGCCACGCGAACGCCTTAGACCGCGCGGCTACCCCACGCGGCGAAGTGGTATCTGAAACACATAATGTGGATTGCGGTGTGTACATATAGTTGTGGTGTATGCTTATATGGAAGTGAGAGATGAACTATAAACAATATATAAGACAAGTTCTCAAAATGTATTACAGGTGAGTGTTGAATATTAATGAGGAGGAACTGTTTTAATGTAGGGAAAATCGTTATTAATTTGACTAAAAGAATGGATATATCAATAGGGACACTTGATGAGCATTCGGAAAAAGTCAAATTGGTAACTTAGACTAATGTGGAAGGTGGAAACTACAAAGAGAGACCAAGGATTGAATACATAGGTACAAACTGGTGTAGGGCGCAATAGCCAATACATCTAGTAGCCATATACATCTACAGGGTGTTACAAAAAGGTACGGCCAAACTTTCAGGAAACATTCCTCACACACAAAGAAAGAAAATACGTTATGTGGACACGTGTCGGGAAACGCTTACTTTCCATTTTAGAGCTCATTTTATTACTTTTCTTTAAATCACATTAATCATGTAATGGAAACACACAGCAACAGAACGCACCAGCGTGACTTCAAACTCTTTGTTACAGGAAATGTTCAAAATATCCTCCGTTAGCGAGGATACATGCATCCACCCTCCGTCGCACGGAATCCCTGATGCGCTGATGCAGCCCTGGAGAATGGCGTATTGTATCACAGCCGTCCACAATACGAGCACGAAGAGTCTCTACATTTGGTACCGGGGTTGCGTGGACAAGAACTTTCAAATGCCCCCATAAATGAAAGTCAAGAGGGTTGAGGTCAGGAGAGCGTGGAGGCCATGGAATTGGTCCGCCTCTACCAATCCATTGGTCACCGAATCTGTTGTTGAGAAGCGTACGAACACTTCGACTGAAATGTGCAGGAGCTCCATCGTGCATGAACCACATGTTGTGTCGTACTTGTAAAGGTACCTGTTCTAGCAGCACAGAAATATGATAACGGGCTCCATTGAGCGTAGGTGGAAGAACATGGGGCCCAATCAAGACATGACCAACAATGCCTGCCCAAACGTTCACAGAAAATCTGTGAATGCACAGTTGCGTGCGGATTCTCGTCAGCCCACACATGTTAATTGTGAAAATTTACAATTTGATCACGTTGGATTGAAGCCTCATCCGTAAAGAGTACATTTGCACTGAAATGAGGATTGACACATTGTTGGATGAACGATTCGCAGAAGTGTACCCGTGGAGGCCAATGAGCTGCTGATAGTGCCTGCACACCCTGTACGTGGTACGGAAACAACTGGTTCTCCCGTAGCACTCTCCATGCAGTGACGTGATCTATGTTACCTTGTACAGCAGCAACTTCTCTGACGCTGACAGGGTTATCGTCAACTGCACGAAGAATTGCCTCGTCCATTGCAGGTGTCGTCTTCGTTCTAGGTCTTCCCCAGTCGCGAGTCATAGGCTGGAATGTTCCGTGCTCCCTAAGACGCCGATCAGTTGCTTCGAACGTCTTCCTGTCGGGACACCTTCGTTCTGGAAATCTGTCTCGATACAAACGTATCGCGCCACGACTATTGCCCCGTGCTAATCCATACATCAAATGGGCATCTGCCAACTCCGCATTTGTAAAAATTGCACTGACTGCAAAACCACGTTCGTGATGAACTCTAACCTGTTGATGCTACGTACTGATGTGCTTGATGCTAGTACTGTAGAGCAATGAGTCGCATGTCAACACAAGCACCGAAGGAAACATTACCTTCCTTCAATTGGGCCAACTGACGGTGAAACGAGGAAGTACAGTACTTACTGACAAAACTAAAATGAGCTTTAACATGGAAATCAAGCGTTTCCGGACACATGTCCACGTAACATCTTTTCTTTATTTGTGTGTGAGGAATGTTTCCTGAAAGTTTTGCCGTACCTTTTTGTAACACCCTGTATATTCCGCAAGCTACCTTACGGTGTGTGGCGGAGGATGCTTTTGATACTACGTACTATCTGATTCCCTTTTCCTGTTCCATGGCGCTTGTAAAGAACATTTGTCACTTAACCTCCATATTAGCTCTAATTTCTCGAATTTTCTCTTTTTGGTTATTTCACCAGACGTATATGGGAGGAAGCAATATATTGCTCCTGTTGGAACGTCCTGTCTTGCAATTTCAGTAATGAACATCGTGATGCACAACGCTTCTCCTATAGCCTCATCAGCTGGAATTTATTGAGCATCTCTGTTAACACTCTTTCGCCGACTAAACGATCCCGTGGCGAAACGCGCCGCTCTTTGCTGGGTGCTGTCTATCTCTTCTATTAGTCCTACATGGTAAGAGTCGCAGACTGATGAGTAATACTGAAGACTCGGTCGGACAACTGTTTTGCAAGCCACTTCTTTGTTGGGTGTATATTTCCTTAAGAATCTTCCTATGAATCTCACCCTGGCATCTGCTTGTCCTGCAGATCTCCTGGGATTTTTCACCAGTCGTGTAATTCTACAGTAGTGGATTTCTTCGTCTATAGATGGAAAGACTTGACCTAAGATGGAAAGAGCTGCTACATCACACCAGCCTTCCAAATGACACTAACAACAACCACACACTCAACTACAGACAACAACATGGCCTACTTCAGAGTTACGTTTGTCTACTATGGATGTTGCATGACTGTCCTTTGCCACAGGCTGGTAGCCGCTGCCTCGGAGCCTCGCGAAGCCAGACCGCGCTTCTTGGCAGCCAAGCGATATTCAGAGGAGACGCCCTGGTGATCTGAACCCGACTGAACCACCACCTGCGACATCATGGCGCTCGACTTCGTCGCTGGCTGCCTCGGCGGTAAGTACTTGGCTGCTCTCGCGCTTGTAGACCCTTCAAGATATAAGTAAATATTATTACACCATCGAGACAATAACATACGAGAGTAAGTGAATAAGTATCTACACTTTTGTTCTAACCACATTTAGGTTGGTATTAGCGATTAGTCCGCTCCCTAGTCATTATACGGCAGCCTTATCGTCGCTTGGGGCAGGATTTAACAGTGTCATATCACTTCGATTTGCGATCCTGCGAAGTAAACGTAACTGCAACACTCACCGCTTGCAACAGTGAAGAATAGCGTTCCGTAATCAGTTTTTTTGTGTTGTGAATGTTTACCAGGAGATGAAGTCCATAAAAATCTTTCAGCCCAATACAGTGACAATGCGCTACCTCGGCGAAGTGTTTATCAGCAGATTGAACAGTTCATAATCTGTCCGCAGCTAGTGGACTGTCGTGGTAATAAAAGGGAAATTTTTCTGAAGCAAATCAATGCTGTAGGCGAAATATGGGGACCCCAACACTTCTCAGCTCCAACAAAAAAAGGAATTCAACACTCAGTCGTCACAGCTTTACTGGGAAGCATAAGGGCCAACTGGAACATCGCCTGGGAATCAGCGCAACAGTGAACAGTCAACAGTGATATGCTTTGCAATATGTTGAAACCTACAATTTGAAACAAACGTCAAGGACTGCTGTCAAGCAGTGTTCTTTCTTTGTGTGACAATGTGCGTCCACGTATCGCCGCCCCCATACTGCTCATATTATTCAGATA
This sequence comes from Schistocerca gregaria, assembly GCF_023897955.1. Classification (NCBI taxonomy): domain Eukaryota; kingdom Metazoa; phylum Arthropoda; class Insecta; order Orthoptera; family Acrididae; genus Schistocerca; species Schistocerca gregaria. The sequence continues at coordinate 417,341,336 of NC_064925.1, read as the reverse complement.
ACGCATCAAGGTGTTGGAGCGTCTTATACACAGTCCTGATCTCGCCCTCTTTAATTTGCATTTGACTGGTCCACTCAAAGTGGTTGAAGAGGCCATCGAAAGGATTCTGATAAAGAATTGAAGGTAACTGTGCGTTTGTGCCCTCTCACTCAACCGAATTTTCTTTTTCTAGTAGTAGTGGAAACCTTGTTCAACGATGGACCAAGCACATTGAAAACCACGGTAACTATGTTGAGAAATGAGATCGCTTGGAGTTTTACACTCTTGTTGCAACAAACCGAAAAAAAGATGTTATACAGATACTTTTTGATTTGTTCTTGTATCCAAAACAGACTGAGAATAAAGTCAAATATAGATAAATTAGACACATATTGTAAACTTTTATCTCCACATCACGTGTATCCAGACCTGCACAACCTTGAGGCATGTAGTTGGCATGAACATCATCCTTTGAGCAGGGTGGTGAGCAGAGAAGGCAGTGAAGCACGTGACTTCTGATATGACATCGCAGTCCTTGATATACAGACCATATTAAATCATAGTTAAAACTCGAGCTTTCGAAGATTAACACTATCTACTTCATCAGGAGATTATATGCCACGAGCTTGTCATCGGTTGGGAGATGTCACTTGGAATTCTAAATTCTATTGAGGTGACGTCACCTGGAGGGCGGGATTAGATTGGGCAAATTCAGGAAACTGATATTGTGGCGATATGCCCATCGTCCCCCATTGGGTCGTGACTGAGGGACGGCAAGGGAACAGAGACACCCCCTAGTGCTAAATATAGATTTTTGGTTATATTTCTTTGAAGACACTGTCTCAAGAGCTCGTCACCAAGAAACACTGACAAGGACACCACATGGCAATACTGTATTCGTATTTTTTTGTGTTTACGGTACATGACGTTCAAAACTCAATTATCAATCAAAAATCGTTAGATCTATCTCAAACATTATCGAGGAAATTGGCTTTATAGTTTCCTGGGCGTCTTTAATAACCCAAAGCAAGGGCCTTTTTTATATGGCTGTGAGAATCTGAGGTAGAATACTCTCTTGCCATGTGGGCGATCTGGTTACATTCTTGGCTCTAGTAAGGTTTTAAACAAAGGTGCATGTTTCACAAGCAATTATGTGAATTGTGAAACACAAAGATGAAGAAAATAAGTTGTAAGCATTTTAAAATTTAAACATTTTTATTAAACATATTTTACAATAATATTTTATGAAAGACGTTCATTTTTCATTTAAAATGACAGATATTTGTTAATTAGTATATATTTGATGAATTTTATATTTAAAAGATATATGTATCCGAATCTAACGAAAAGCATAACGCTCGAAACGAGACTCGAACCAGCGTTCCATCAATTGACAGTCCAGTGCGCTACTGATTTTTTCCATATTTACGTATACTACGCTTCACAGAAATGCTGGTAGAACACTTATCTCTGTTTTAAAAATTCCATCCGCCAGGCATCGAACCAGCACCCACACGTGGTAGGCAAGCATCCGCCCACAGAATCTCGCTGCCTGCCGAAAAGTCGGTCTAATTTCACGATATTAAAGATGCTCGGAAAATTTCAAAGTCGATTTTCTTGGGAATTCTTGTGAGTAGCATCGCAATTAAATAGAAGACTGACATATGTGTTCTGAACAGCAAGCACCACAAATAGTAAAAAAATACAAAAAATTGATTGTTCTCTGATATCCTTGTCGGATTGCAACTTCCGCCTCCGTTGGAATTGTTACTGCATATGCGAATTTCTATCGCTTCTTTTATTAACGAATCCAAGTAGGTCAATGCGTGAGAGAGGGCCTTCACTTTCTCAAAGTTTATCTTGTGCTCTACCATAAGGCTATGGTGTGCTGTTGTAACCTCCCCACAAAATAAAATAATATGAATAATGCTCTCATTTAGCCTAACTACCCAACAGTGAGAATATAATACAATGTGACAAACCTATAACTTTTCAATAATTGACAGTCAATTTAACCTGGTAAATTTTGGACGTCAGCAATGCTGCGTCATGGCCCTGATACATCATTCTGAATAAACTGAAAAATCTTACCTTAATTAGATCGCCGGATAACGCGTATATATCTGCCCCTATAAGAAATTTCCTGGCGCAGCTAAGTGCAATGCTGGCCGATAGATTTGTCTTATAAAAAAAAAAGGAAAGAACTGACTTTTCCTTTCAATAATCGGGATTGCCAAGGATTGGAGAAATTAGTGAATTCTTTAAATTGAGATAAATGTCAAAAGTTACTTTTTATGAGAAAGATTATTATTAATAGATTTTTTAAAAACATTTACATGGGACTTCATGTAACAATACCACATATGCGCGAGTCTGCTTTTACCTTATCCTACAACGCTCAGTTTCCGCCATCGCTGCACAGGACCGGCCCAGCCAACACGATACACCAGACACGACAGCTTGCTAGCAACTACTTCTACTGCCACACAGTTCCTACTGCAGTCAATACTGCTCTTTGGTCTCAGATTCTCTTCTAGCTTACATATCGCAGGCTGCGCGTGAGCAATACATCGAAATTACATCAGCTCGGGTGCGCTAGCAACAAATTCTTTAATTATGGACCTCTTACATAACCCTCCACTGGGGGGAAAAAATTTGGCAGCGATGGTGAGTCAATTGGACTTGCCATGAGCAACAAATTTTTCTATAATCTATTTAGTTTACTAAGGCTACAATCACAGAGTATATACATCATTGATAAGTGCAGAACATATTAAGAAATTAAATAAAGTGCACACGCACTGAGTACAAAACATATTCAGAAATTACAAAGTATATACGCAATGAGTACAAAATATATTAACAAATGACATAGTGCACACGCGCTGTATACGTGTTTAGCATTTTTACATGAACTGATCACATTAACAAATGAAATAAAGTGCCCACGCACTGTATACGTATCATTTTACAAGAATTTAAATGCACTGTATAAGTTTTTACAATTTTTTTTTACATGAACTGAAGACATTAAGAAATTAAAGTGCACACGCAGTGCATAAGTCTCTACCGTTTTACAAAAATTTAAACGCACTGTATAAGTCTTCACCATTTTATAAAAACTAGGAAAGGAATGGGAAGGATTGCATCATGGTTGTAGCACAGTAGGTTGCACGTAGCTGCACTGAAAGTCCATATCTTTCTGCAGAAGCACAACACCAAGTGAGACAATCTGAAGTTCTCTTCCCTGAAGTATTTATCAGTGTAGCCAAGACACTGAAATGTTGTATTAATATTCAATGTTATCATTTTGGTAGTACATTAGGTACACCAATCAGTGGGACCATAATAACATCTCCATCGTTGGAGGTTGTGGTACAGCTTGATATGTCAACACCATGTTCTTGTAGAATCCATACTCTTACAGCAACTTAGAATTAGTGCAAAAACCAATATAACGCTCCATGATCATGAGGATGGACAGGATAAACGGATATTGCAGTAATTAGGTCAGAAGGTGAAGGACACATTAAGTCTTATGCTAGTCATAATAGAATTACACTAATGTATCAACCGATCTGAATAATTGGCTAGTTACAAAGTATTCATATAGTGACATCTCGTGGAAATCGGGTTTTCTGCCGGATATCAGCGTCTTCCAAACACGATATTTCGACGTCATTACTTGAGGTCTTCATCAGGTGTTAACCGGGAAGCAGGATACCAGCTAAGCACTGCATGGAACCCGGCATTTGAACTGCTGAAGCAATTCCGGAGAAAATATGTTTCCAACACCAACAACGAGCCTCAGACATCCGCACACTGCGGGCATGAACCAAGAAGGGAACACCAGGAAGCCTCAGCCGCAATCGGAGACGGCCAGAGCGGGCGCGGACGGAATAGAGAACACCTAGAAAGGCAGGATAGCGCGACCAGCGGGCGCGGACCGACTAGGGAACGGCAAACAGAACACCAGCCACCGGGCAGGCATAAATATGCGACCCGGTCCAGCAAGCAGCCAGTCTCAGGGAACACCTGATGAAGACGTCAAGTAATGACGTCGAAATATCGTGTTTGGAAGACGCTGATATCCGGCAGAAAACCCGATTTCCACGAGATGTCATCAAATCGCCGGGAAAGTCTAAGAAATTATTCATATAGTGTTACAAAACATTATTCAGTGTTATTCACAAGTCATCATTTAAAACAGGAACTATTGAATGTAGCATCAAGCTACTGGTGTTTATATATGACATCATGTAAGTGACGTAAGACATTGGAACTATTACTCAAGTCGGTAGTCCAATAATAAATAGACATAATGGAATCAATACACAGAAAAATTTGCATTATCTTTAGGACTAAAAATATATATTAAACTGATAGCATTATTTAGTTGTATACTGGTAATAGTTGGGACCTTTTTTTTTGCTAGCAATGCATTGCACTGGGATCGATAATTAATTGCTGGGGCATGAAAATATTTGCTTTTGAATTATTGCTGGAAATAAGGATTATTAACGTCATTCGTCATGAGTCAGCTGTAGCAAGGTTATGAAATAAGTACAGTATATGTGATCACATTCATAAATGATAGACACAACTGGGTAAAAAAATGTAAGTACTAGAACAGGTTTAATAACTACTTATAGCATATTATGTCACGAAAAGCTTCTCCTGGAAAAAATACAAAATGGATTATTGAGCTGAAAGAAGAAATGCATATTATGCTGAAAAATAGTGAACTTAGAGTTAACAGGTAATGAAACGTGTACTTAATATGTATGTACTCTAGCTGTCTTTCCCAAAACATTCAGTCATTATACTATGCGACATAAGACATACTGTCAAAAGGAACTGCAACAAATACTTAAATAACTAACAGTAAATATTATCATCTGCAAAGAAAAACTTCATGATTCATATTACCATAACTTCATCACTACTATCATCACCTGCAAAGAAAAACTTCATTATTCGTATTAGCATATTCTTCATATAACTATTCATCATCATTTATTATCATCTGCAAAAAATAGACACTTCATTATCATTCATTACTTCATATAGTATAGAGTTTCTTACTTCTAGCATATTTCATCACTAAAATTAAAATCTGTAGTTCTGTCTGACGGTCTGCATTAATTGCCTTGTATTCTGAAAGAAAAATAATTAGTCAAGACTGCTATCATACGATGTGTACAGTATATTCTGGTTAATGCTTGTAAATTCTTATCCACTTACTCTTCATGACAAGATATTGCATTTTCTTTCCTTCATTCTGATGGTAAATTTCCCATTTCATAGTAAACCTCTGTGGTTGTTTAATTCATTTCTTTTACACGGTATTGCTTTCTGAAAAAATGATGAATATGGATTAATATCTTGCAATTAATTCATATACCCATTAAATAAAAACTTGTTTCTAGTAATATAATTAAGCATACAGCGTAGCATGACAGAAAACATATTAGGTCAAAAACAGACAGTTTTCAAGTGCAAAAAATGTACACACAGTATCATAATGTAGTAGCAAAAAAATGTAGAGTAGTCAAGATGTTGAGATATCATAATGCAAAATGTCAATGTGAACTGGTGTTTGTTACATCGTAAACATTTCAAAGTGTATACAGACAAAAATTCTACTTTCGATAGGAAAATAATCATACATACACAAAAAATAGAAAATGTGCATGGTCTGATGTATAACGACAAGAAAAGCGACCTGTAACCTTACCGTGCCGGGCACTTGCCAGGAAAAAATATAATCATCAGTAAATAGTCACATAAATATAATTGCGTGAGTGATCATATAAATATCAGGAAACGGCGGTAAGTGTGATAAAACGTAAAGTATGTTCATTCAATAAAGGGTTTAATATTGGAAATATGGTGATTGCCCTTGATTTTTCTAGTTCTCAAAGTTTCAACATGTACCACATTGGGATGAGGAATGCTGCGAATTCTGTATGGACCTGCGTATGGAAGTTCAAATTTACTGCATCTACTCTTTCCTCTGTTGGATAAATAATGCGTGCGTACTAATATCTTCTGTGCAATGTGGAAGGCACGGCGTGTACAAACCTGTTTGTGCTGTCGTCTCCGGCGCTCTGCGGCACGTTTGATGTTGTTGAGCGCAATGTCAATTATTTCATGGTGACGTAGTCGACGGGATGTAGGAAAAGATACTAATTCTTTAATTTTGTTAGGTGGTTTAACATTTTTCAATATAACAGTCGGAGATAGCATAGTAGATTCATTTGATATGGAGTTAATTACATCCTGGAATGAGAGTATGTGTGTATCCCAATCAATATATCTTATGGCAGTACATTCTACACAGTTTACCAATTTCTTTCATCAGTCGTTCACAAGGGTTCGAAGAAGCGTGATACTTGAATATATAGATCGGATAAATGTTTCTAGCTCGTAACATACGTGTCCATATCGCAGATCGAAATTGTGGTCCATTGTCGGAAATTACTTTCAATACATGCCCTACATGAAATAAAAATGTTTTACAAACGCATTCGAAATATATTTGGTTGGTTGGTTGATTTGTGGGATTAGAGGGACCAGACTACTATGGTCATCAGTCCCTTGTTCCATAAAAACTAAAACCACCCGAAGAGAATAAAAAACGAACAACAGGAAAGACAGCAGACGAAACAGGACATGAAATACTCTGACAGAGACCAGACAAAAATTAAAACACACAGTGTGATGGTGGTTGGCCGACCTTAGAGAAAAAGAGGAAAAGCCAACCACCAAGAACACTTTAAATACTCAGTTTAAAATCAGAGGCTAAAAGCCACAATCAACAATAAAAAACAAACACTCAGATTAAAGGATAAAATCCCCCTGCCCGAATAAAACGCAAAGCCAAGTCCATCATGGCAGAGTCATCTGATAAAAGAGCAGAGAGCGTGTCAGGCATTGCAAAAGTCTGCCTGAGCACGGTTAAAAGGGCGCACTCCGACAGAATATGGACCACCGTCAAGGACGCCCCACAACGACAAAGAGGGGGATCCTCACGACACAGTAAATAACTGTGCGTGAGTCGGGTGTGGCCAATGCGGAGTCGACAAAGGACGACTGAGTCCCTGCGGTTGGCTCGCATGGATGACCGCCACACAGTCGTTGTGTCCTTGACGGCACGGAGTTTGTTAGGGGTGGTCAGACCGCGCCATTCAGCATCCCAAAACGAGAGAACTTTACGGCGTAAGACTGCCCGCAAATCAGCCGCCAGGAGGCCAATCTCCAGAGATGGCGCACTGGTGGTCTCTCTTTCGCCAGGCGGTCAACAGTTTCATTGCCGGGTATACCAACATGGCCTGGGGTCCAAACAAAGACCACAGACCTGCCGCTACGGGCGAGAGTATGCAGGGACTCCTGGATCGCCATCACCAGAAGAGAACGAGGGAAACACTAGTCGAGAGCACGTAAACCGCTCAGGGAATCGCTATAGATAACGAAGGACTCACCTGAGCAGGAGCGGATATACTCTAGGGCACGAGGGATGGCGACCAGCTCAGCAGTAAACACTGCTGGCACCAGTGGCAAGGCGTATCCCGCTGTGGAGGATTGGGTCCAGCACCCGCAACGCAGATGCGGGTGCTGAGCCATAAGCCAGACTCCCGTAGTCCAAACGGGACTGGATTAACGCCTGGTAAAGCCGTAGGAGAGTAGATCGGTCGGCGCCCCACCTGGTGTGGCTCAGGCATCGCATAGCATTTAGATGCCGCCAACACGCCTGTTTAAACTGCCGAATATGAGGCAGCCAAGTCAACCGGGCATCAAAAACCATCCCCCAAAAACCTATGGGATTCCACCACTTTAAGAAGCTCACGGTCAATATAAAGCAGCGGCTCCGGGTGAACAGTGCGTCGCCGGCAGAAATGCATAACGCAGGTCTTGGCTGCGGAAAACTGAAAACCATGCGCTACAGCCCAAGACTGCGCCTTGCGGATTGCGCCCTGTAGCCGACGTTCAGCAGCTGCAATGCCAATAGAGCTGTAGTAAAGGCAGAAGTCGTCAGCATACAGGGAAGCGGAGACAGTATTTCCCACGGCCGCAGCGAGCCCGTTAATAGCTATTAAAAACAGACACACACTGAGAACAGAACCCTGTGGCACACGTTCTCCTGGACTTGGGAGGAACTATATGAGGCCGCGACGTGCACGCGGAAGGTACGATACGACAGAAAATTGCGGATATAGATCGGCAGAGGGCCCCGAAGACCCCATCCATGAAGCGTAGAAAGGATGTGATGACGCCATGTCGTATCATACGCCTTCCGCATGTCGAAAAAGACAGAAACCAGATGCTGACGGCGGGCAAAGGCAGTACGGATGGCCGACTCCAGGCTCACCAGATTGTCGGTGGCGGAGCGGCCTTTACGGAACCCACCCTGAGACGGAGCCAGAAGGCCTCGAGACTCCAGTACCCAATTCAAGCGCCGGCTCACCATCCGTTCAAGCAACTTGCAAAGAACGTTGGTGAGGGTAATGGGACGGTAGCTGTCCACCTCCAAAGGGTTCTTCCCTGGTTTCAGAATGGGGACAACAAGACTTTCCCGCCATTGCGACGGAAACTCACCCTCGACCCAAATGCGGTTGTAAAGATCGAGGAGGCGTCGCCGGCAGTCCACTGAAAGGTGTTTCAGCATCAGAGTGGATGCTATCTGGGCCAGGAGCGGTATCAGGACAAGCGGCGAGTGCACTTCGAAATTCCCACTCACTGAATGGAACATTGTACAATTCAGGATGGTGAGTGCGAAAAGAAAGACTCCGACGATCTATCCGCTCCTTAATGAAGCGGAAGCCCAAGGGGTAGTTGGCAGAAGCGGAAGTCATAGCAAAGTGTTCTGCCAAGCGGTTTGCAATGACGTCGGAGTCAGTACAAACTGCTCCATTCAGTGAGAGCGCAGGGACACTGACAGGGGTCCGATAGCCATAGAGGCGACGAATCTTGGCCCAGACCTGCGATGGAGTGACATGGAGGCCAATGGTGGACACATACCGCACCAAGCACTCCTGCTTGCGTTGGCGGATAATGCAGCGGGCACGCGCACGCAGCCGTTTGAAGGCGATAAGGTGGTCGATTGAGGGATGTCGCTTGTGACGCTGGAGCGCCCGCCGGCGAGCTTTAATCGCTTCAGCGATCTCAGGCGACCACCAAGGCAGAGTCCGCCGCCGAAGGGACCCAGAAGAACGCGGAATGGGATAGCCCATCTGCTAGGGCGCCCAGAAGACTGACGCTGTGTCAGTGACCGAAAGATCGGAAAGTAGTCACTACCACACAGGTCGTCATGCATTCTCCATTGGACAGACGGTAAGAGGCTAGGGCTACAGATGGAAAGGTCAATGGCGGAGTATGTGCCATGCGCCACACTGAAGTGTGTGAAGGCACCATCATTTAAGATCGAGAGATCGAAATGCTCAACGATGGCGCCTCGACCTGTTGCCACTGACCCACCCCACAGATGGTTATGGGCGTTAAAGTCGCCCAGTAACAGGAAAGGTGGAGGCAATTGAGCTATCAGAGCAGCCAGGACATGCTGCGCGACATCACCATCCGGTGGAAGGTAAAGACTGCAGACGGTAACAGCCTGTGGCGTCCACACCCGAACAGCGACAGCCTCTAAAGGTGTGTAGAGAGGTACAGACTCGCTGTGAAGAGAGTTCAGGACATAGATGCAGACGCCACCAGACACCCTTTCATAAGCTGCCCAGTTCTTATAATAACCCCGATAGCCACGGAGGGCGGGGGTTCGCATTGCCGGAAACCAAGTTTCCTGCAGAGCAATGCAGAGGAAAGGGTGAAGGCTGATAAGTTGGCGGAGCTCAGCTAGATGGTGGAAGAAACCGCTGCAGTTCCACTGGAGGATGGTGTTGTCCATGGCTGAGAAACGCTTGACGGGACTGGGAAGGGAGATTACGCCGCTGTGTCACCTGCTGCCTCCGATTTAGCACCTGTGATAGTGCTTTCCAAGGCGTCTGATGGACCGGCGAGATCGAGTTCCTCAGCGGACGCCAGAATCTCCACCGCATCCTCAGACGCAGAGCTGGAAGGTTGCGGTGGGATGGCTGCCACCGCGAGTTCCTTGGGCCGAGGGCTCTTCTTGGGTTTCTCACGCCGTTCCTTGGGTCACACCGGCTGGGAGGGCTTCACTGATTCAGTCTCCGGGACGAAGGAGGATCGTGAAGCCCTACGACCAGCTGATTGCGGGCACTTACGCCATTGTCGGTCGCCAGGCTTCTAGCTGGCGGAAACCTGGGAAGGGAGGGACCCAAGGGAGCCCTTGCGAGCGTGAGAAGCCGAAGAAGTTGGACACTTCTCCGGCTTAGAAGTGGGGACGGACGTCCCCGATGGGTGGGATGGTGTTGCTCCTGAGGTAGGTGGCGCAGGAGCAACCCGGTGGGTAGAGCCCCCCACTGGCGAGGGGGCAGGAGGAGTTTTACTACTCGTCGATCCGGCCACAATTGGAGAAACAGACGGGGCTAGCACAGGTGTTGTAGCAGCAGCGTAGGAAGATGCCATTCTCACAGGATGGAGTCGGTCGTATTTCCTCTTGGCCTCAGTATACGTTAGTAGGTCCAGGGTCTTGTATTCCATGATTTTACGCTCTTTCTGGAAAATTCGGCAGTCTGGTGAGCAAGGTGAATGGTGCTCCCCGCAGTTGACACAGATGGGAAGCGGGGCACATGGAGTATTGGGATGTGATGGGCGTCCGCAATCTCGACATGTGAGGCTGGAAGTGCAGCGAGAAGACATATGGCCGAACTTCCAGCACTTAAAGCACCACATCAGGGGAGGGATATAGGGCTTAACGTCACATCGGTAGACCATCACCTTGACTTTTTCCGGTAATTTATCCCCTGCGAAGGCCGACATGAAGGCACCGGTAGCAATCCGATTTTCCTTCGGACCCCGATGAACGCGCCAGACGAAATGTACACCTCGGCGCTCTAAATTGGCGCGCAGCTCTTCATCAGACTGCAAAAGAAGATCCCTTGGTAAATAACTCCCTGGACCATATTTAAACTCTTATGGGGTGTGATCGTAACGGCAACATCCCCCAACTTGTTACAAGCGAGTAACCGTCGTGACTGGGCAGAGGATGCCGTTTGTATCAGGACTGACCCAGAGCGCATTTTTGACAAGCCCTCCACCTCCACAAACTTGTCCTCTAAATGCTCGACGAAGAACTGAGGCTTTGTGGAGAGAAAAGACTCCCCATCAACCCTCGTACAAACTAAGAAGCGAGGCATATAACTGCTACTGCCATCCTGAGACTTACGTTCCTCCCACGGTGTGGCCAGGGAGGGGAAAGTTTTCGGATCGTATTTCTGAGCGTTAAACTGAGCCCGAGAACGCTTAGAGACTGCTGGCGGCTGGCCACCAGCGAGAGACGATGTACCACGCTTCATTGCGGGTCATCCGCCCTGATGCCACATACTCCGACCGAGGGCCCTCCCCACGGGCGCCACCCAGCCACGGCAAGAGCCACCTGGCAGGATGGCCGTTGTGCGGGAGTCCCGATACCTCAGGAGGATAGGCATCTACTCCTTGGCATACGTGGGGAGTTAACGGCGCATGCATTAGTAGAGTGATCCCTGTGTTGTCAGGGGGCTACAACCAACAGGGTACATGGCGGCCCCACCACAACGGACTGGCTACCGTGCTGGATGTTAGGTAACATGTGGTCCATGGTCGCCGTCGGTGCAGAAAGAGGCACTGCACAGTGCAAGGTGTTATCTGCACGCAGAAAGAGAGTCATGGCCAAGGGATGGAGAGCGGACAGGACTGCAGTTCAACGGTGTATAAGCTGGCGAAAGGTCTAATCGCAAGATGGACACAATGCACCAAGTAACGCGCCCTACCCCAATCGGCTCGCTCTTCGGAAAATTTTGAGAGATGGAGGTCAAACCCAACAGGGGACCATCATATAAGGCCGAAAAGTTTGAGACTCCTTTTAGTCGCCTCTTACGACAGGCAGGAATACCGCGGGCCTATTCTAACCCCCGAACCCGCAGGGGGCGAAATAGATTTAGCAGTAGCTTTGCGCAATGGAGAGAAGGTAAATTTCGAAGTGAGTTCAACAGCGACGAAGATGTAGCAAAAAGCTCTATTAGTTCTGGGAATCGGTCCAAAAATGTCTACAGCGGCCATGTGTCTCAATTTAACAGGTACAATGGGATGTAACGGAGGAATATGTGAAGTCGTGTCTGATTTTTAGCTTTCTGGCAGATTTTACATGACGCTAAAACTCGTCTAATACGTTTCTCCATGTTCGCAAAATAACAGTTCTGTCTGAGTATAAGAAAACATTTTCTGGCTCCATAATGTGCGTAACTTAAATGAGTATACCAAATTTGTTAATAAGTTCGTCAGGAATGCATAATAACCAGTTGCTGCCGTCAGGGTGAGAGCGGCGAAACAATGTTATTGCGTACCGTGTAATGGTTTCTAATAGTAACGTTATTCTTATCTTGCCAAAGGTGTTTAATTTCTTTCCATACGTTGTCTTTACTCTGCTCTTGTGCTATGTCTCGTAATGACGATGAAATGAAGTTTTCAAATGCGACTTGTTGAATATACATGAGGCTAGAATTTGCTTGGCAGAAGTTGGTTGCGATGTCTTGCTGATTGTTGCAGAGAGAACGGGATAGTGCGTCTTCTACAATATTTTGTGTACCGGGAATGTGAACAATTGTAAAATTAAATTCCTGTAAATACAGTTTCCATCTGCTTAATCTGTCATGTGTAAATTTAGCGGAAAGTAAAAACTGGATGGCTCTATGGTCTGTGTAAACGGTAGTATGTCTTCCATAAAGAAAATGCCTAAATCGGGTAAATGCCCATACAACACAATGTTTTAAGTTCTGTAACAGAATAATTGCGTTGAGCAGGTGACAGAATGCGACTTGCAAAAGCGATGTTTTTAATTACTGTATTACCGTCTTCTTCAATTTCCTGAAAAATGTGTAAGCCTAAAGCTGTGTTAGAACTGTCGGTGGCAATGGAAAAATTTCTAGTGAGATCTGGGTGTGATAAAAGTGGTGCATTCAACAAAGCTTGTTTCAAATTAAAAAACTCAGATTGTGCTCGACTATCCCAGGACCAAATAGTGTTTTTACCCGTCAGTTGGCATAATCTAGGGGTGTCTAAAGCAGAGTAATGAATAAATTTACGGAAAAAGTTAATTAACCCCAGAAAGCTGCGTAGTTTCTTCGTCGTTGGAACAGTAATGTCAAATAAAGCTTGAAGTTTTTCCGGGTCAGGCGCAATGCCTTCTGCTGAAATTACATGTCCAAGAAATTTCATGGAAGTTCTGCCAAAGTGCGATTTGTTAAGATTAATTGTGAGTCCTTGTGCACGAAAAGTTTGCAACAGTTGTTCCAGAATCAAATTGTGTTCAGACCAGTTAGCTTCTGCAATAAGAATGTCGTCTACATACGTCGTGATTCTGTCTAAGTTCTGTCGGAAGTATAGTATTCAAACTGCGAATAAACGCTGCTGAAGAAATTGTTAAACCTAACGGTAATTTACAAAATTGATAACATTGATAACAGTCACAAAAACAGAGGAATTCTGTGTACTTTCTGCAGTTCGGATGGAGCTGAATTTGCCAAAATCCCGATTTCAAATCTAATGTGGAATAAACAGCAGTACCATGAAATGTCTGTAGAAGTTCTTCTAGTGTTTGAGGGCGATCTGTTTCATTAATAATGTCATTGATGTGACGCGAATCAAGTACGAGTCGAAGTGATCCATCCTTTTTCTTAACAATATGGAACGGGTTTATGTACGGACTAACTGCTGATTCAATAATACCTTGGTCAAGCATAGTTTGCAATTCTTTCTTTTCTTGTTCTCTGTGAATATACGGAATGGGATAATGTTTGGCTTTAAACGTGTCGTGCTGTTTAACTTTAAATTCATACATGAAACCGGACATAGTACCAGGGATGTTGTCAAAAACTGGAGCTTGCTGTAAAAGAATTTTTGCGTAGTTGCGTACGTTCGTCGTCTGTATTTGCGCTGCTCTGTTTATCAGAAATCATTTGCATAACGTCATAATCGGCTTCGTCTGGTATATTATAGTTGTGTACGAACGTATCTGTGAACAATGTGGAATGACAGTTTATGTTACGTGATGCAGAAATGACGTCTGTCCGATTAATTGTTTGTTCTTCTGCCAGTTGTACATTTTCATCCTTTAACATTAAATAGGAATTTTGAAAGTCCATAATTGCATCATGTACCAGAAAATTAGTACCTAAAATAACGTCTGTTGTCAATCCAAAAATTTGAGTGGAACGGATGACCTGTAATACAAAATGATAAGTGTGTCTGTAATTTTACATTTACTCCTTTACCAGATACTGCTCCCTTTACTTTAGTTTTGCCTAATGGTATATATATTCTCTTCGTTACATTCGTTGAAAGTTTCCTCATTTATAACTGACATAGGTGATCCAGAGTCGATTACTGCCGAAAATGTGGATGATCCAATCTTTACTTCAATGACAGGGTGGGAAATAGTTTTTTGAATAACTGGTTTTTCATGCAAAAGAGTGTCTTAGATGTCGTCAAAAGTAATAACATTTTCGTGAACGAGAGTCTGTGTATCAAAAGTATTGCTTACATCGCTGGAAGGTTTAATCTGTGAAGTATCTAGTCAAATTCTATCTGACGTGCTGTTATTTGCGGGAGGATGCTGTGGCATTTCCACTATTTGTACTGTTCTGTTATTTCTCCCTGACGTATTACGTTGGGGATGATATCTATTGTCTGGCTCATTCATGATAATCTGTTGTTGCCGATGATTCTGCTGTTGGTAAGACAGACTGTTACGCTGAAAACTGTGCTCTTTACTCTTACGTCTGTCATGATAATCATTACTATACGATGCATTGCGATATGTGTTTTCTGTACGTACTGATTTCCTTGTTGCTGTGCGTTACTATTTGGTGGAGCCAACGCTATACGTGTAGGCGGCGAAACATTAAAGCTTGGTTGACCTTGCAGACTACATTGTTGGTTTGGTATGCTAACCGGCTGCTTTTGATGCTGTTGCGGTGAAAACCCTCTATTGTTGCCAAAATATGTTTGCGATAGCTGAAAATTTTGTACATACTGATGATTAAACTTTTGTCTTTCATTAAAATTACGCTGGTAGTTCTGGAGTGTCTAACGAAAACTGTCACTTTCGGTGAAACTTGTATCTAGTTTTCTTTACTTATTCTTAATCCTAGATAGATCGATAGTTGAAGAGCTGTTTTGATAGATATAAAGGCTGGTAAAAGAGAAGGCACAGGGCAGAAAACTAAAGATGAAATAGCACTACTACGGCTCGGGGCCCTGTGCACGCTACGGCACATATTCATCGAAGTGTAATGAATCCCGTGAGGTCACTTACGCGCTGCAAATAAATTTTAGTTTCTGCGTTACAGGCAATGCCGGTGAAAATTCAGAGGCAAGTTGTTGTATCCAGTCCAATTCTAGTTTCTGCATTACACGCCAAGTTGATGAAAATACAAAAGCAAATTGTATCCAGTCCAAAGGATGTATTTGTGTTCTGTCATTTTTAAATACCTTAGATTTTTTCACGGATAAAAATTGCTTGTAAGCAACGTTATCGTCTCTGAATGTGTGAACTGGTTCAGGATTATATGATAATCCGTTTGTCTGTGACTGTTCGGAATCTAAGTCACGTACTCTCTGTAAATTATCTAAATTGTACTTGCTGTGTGAGTGAGAAATGTTCGGAGAGTGGCGTATGCTGTGATGTGTTAAAGGCTGAAATGTTTTTCATCGCCAATTCGTGCTGTAAAGATGACAGTTTTCTACGTAATGTATTATTGGCCGAACCTATCTCGCTAATCGTCTGCTGTGTTTGATTAAACGAAACTGGTGACGTATCGTCTGATTTGGTGTCGTTATTTTCGAAACGTCAATATGACTGGCCAATACATCAAATTTTTCAGTCAATGCTTTAACCTGATCATTTTTAGTATCACAAGCATTAATTTGTTTTTGGAATTTACGGGTAGTTTTGTTCAATTTCTTAACGTCTGCTTTAATGGCATCGGGATCCTGTATTAATTCTAATTGTTCAAGTCTGTTGGTTACTGTCTGAAAGTCTACTGTGTGTGTGTTTTTGTTTTAAGATCGAAGATTTCATCATACAATTCGGTGTTCAACTGTTTAATAGTATTGATTTCGTCTGATACTGTAGGAATGTTACTGTCTACGTATGTTTTTGTTTTCGTAAATAATTTACGCTTATCTTCCTGTCTGTGCAGTAATTGTTTCCATGACTTGTTTCTTTACTTTGTTCTGTTCCTGTATGAATTTACGGTAACGCGTTTCACTGTTTTGTAGGTGGTGATTAAAACGTTCGTCAATTAGGCTGTTCTGTTGTTCGAATTTCTTGTCTACTCTCGCATCCAGTGTGCGTGAAAGTTCTGCTGGCATTAATTTAAACTCGTCGCGTAACTGTGTTGCGTTTACAGAACATTGTTTAGCGACTGCACTAATTTCATCTCTGAGTAATTTAGTTGTGGCTGCATGTGTATTACTTAATTCTTGTGTAACGGATCTAATTTCTTCACTACTATTCCTAGCACAAGCCTTAATTTCCTCACGTAATTGTTCTTTAGTATCATGACATGGCACGGCAGTGGCTGCAATCTGTTCATTAATCTGTTTAAAGTTCTCGTTGTGTTTTTCATTCGACTGTTTCAAACTTCCATTAAGTTGTTTGAAATTGTTGTCTTGTTTTTCATTAAGTTGTTTGTTCGATTCATTAATTTGTTGTTTGAGATTTTCATTAAGTTGTAACAATAATGCCATAACTCGATCCATGCCAAAATTAGCTGCTGTATTCTCTGTGCTGTGTGATGGTGTATCTGCATGTGTCACGTTTTGTATAACCATTTGGTCATTGTCTGATTCACAAAAAGGTTTGCTAATTGGACGTGCACTGTGGGTCACTACCTCGGAATCAAATAAATCTGACGTATTTTGACTACATTGTTCATCTTCGTGAGAAAAATTTATCTGTTCACTGTGTAAATTTTGCAAATCAGGTGTGTTAAACTGGGCAGCGTTCATTGTAGCGGAACGTGCCGCCTCATCAATTGTCGTTAAATTAATTGAGGACACAATTGAATTTCTTTGATCATCATTAGCATTAAAATCATTACTAGTGATCGGTACGCACTGATTGTAACTGGAGGATTATCATCAAGACACTGAGTGTCGCTAGTATTATCAGTCAAATTATTAAAGTCGGCTTTTTCACTCATTACGACTCGCGATGTACTGTTAGTAGTTTTTCGCGGCATTTTCACAACTCAAAAGTTAAGCACAAAATCAAACAAAGACAAAGCAAAAATGGAACAAATACAGTTACAACAAAGAGCAATAAATTGCCGATGATCCGTGAAAGAAAAAGTGACAAATTAGTAAATGCGTTGCGCCAGATGCAAACTACTTTTAATATTAAGTAAATAAGAGCAGATATATAGCTGACCACTTCTCAGAAATTCACAAAAATACGATCCTGGCCGGTTGTCGCCAAGTGTAACCTCCCCACAAAAATAAAATAATATGAATAATATTCTCATTTAGCGTAACTACCCAACAGTGAAAATATAATACAATGTGAAACCTATAACCTTTCAATAATTGACAGTCAATTTAACCTGGTAAATTTTGGACGTCAGCAATGCTGCGTCATGGCCCTGATACATCATTCTGAATAAACTGAAAAATCTTACCTTAATTAGATCGCCGGATAACGCGTATATATATGCTCCTAAAAGAAATTTCCTGGCGCAGCTAAGTGCAATGCTGGCCGATAGATTTGTCTTATAAAAAAAGGAAAGAACTGACTTTTCCTTTCAATAATCGGGATTGCCAAGGATTGGAGAAATTAGTGAATTCTTTAAACTGAGATAAGTGTCAAAAGTTACTTTTTATGAGAAAGATTATTATTAATAGATTTTTTTAAAAACATTTACATGGGACTTGATGTAACAATACCACATATGCGCGAGTCTGCTTTTACCTTATCCTATAACGCTCAGGCTCCGCCATCGCTGCACAGGACCGGCCCAGCCAACACGATACACCAGACACGACAGCTTGCTAGCAACAACTTACTTCTACTGCCACACAGTTCCTACTGCAGTCAATACTGCTCTTTGGTCTCAGACTCTCTTCTAGTTTACATATCGCAGGCTGCGCGTGAGCAATACATCGAAATTACATTAGCTCGAGTGCGCTAGCAACAAATTCTTTAATTATGGACCTCTTACACTGTCGTTAATTTCTCAAAATTTCTGCACTTGATGTGCCTCCTATTTTCAGTGCAACATTCGGCTACGTTGCGGATTATATGCCCTACGTAATTTTCATCACATTCTCGTGGCACATTGACACCTGGTACTCTCAAATCCAGGCTGTCTTTCACTGGACGCAGCAGATCCTTAATTTTCCGTGCAGGTCGGAATACTGGTCTAACACCACATTTAATGTGCGCCGAACTTCAAGACGCTCTGGAGAATGGAAGGAGTGCTCTGGGATTGTCTTCTTCCGTTGGCTAGATGGGTCTGATTCAATGTGGTTCTTATCCTTTTCTCCTGAATACATTCTTAAGGCGTTGCGATCCAGATGTCAGGTGAGCATCGTCTTCCTATGGCACTGCCCGAAAATGGGAAAATCCACTGATATAAGCGACTTCGACGAAGGGCAGATTGCCAGGCTTCGGCGCATGGGAACGAGAGTCAAGAAACGGCGAAGCTGGTCACCTGGTCAGCTGTTCACTTGTTACTCTCTTGAGTATCTGTGGAAAGTGGTCAGAGTATAATGAAACCACTAGTAGACGACAATGTTTTGGAAGTTAATCCCTCTTCACGGAACGAAGAGGTCAGGGCGTGCCCGCTCTGAAAAGCAGGATAGGTGGAGGGAGATCTTTGGCAGATCTGATGACTGAGTACAGTGCTGGTGGGGGCACAATGTTTCGAAGCACACCATTCAGCTCCTCAGCATACGACTTCTACATGTTTCCACGCTGACTGAACAACTTAGTTACCATTGAAGTGGACACGGTAACATCGAGATTAGGTTGTCGATCAATGGAAACGCGTCCAGTGGACGGATGGATCATGTTTGTTCTTAACGCCAAGTAGATGGTCGTCATCCAGGTGAACGACGAAACACCTACCGTGCCACCAATACAGGCTGGTGGGGGCAGTATTATGCTATGGGTTACATTCACCTGGGCTCTCAAGGGACCTTTGGTAGTATTCGAAGCTACTATGACCGCTGTGGACTACAAGGGCATTATTGTGAATCACCTCTATCCATTCATGCTTTACGCCTTCCTTAACGGTGATGGCATTTTCCAGCTGTCAGTGTCACAAGGCCAGAAAGGCAGTACAATGGCCAGAGGAGCGTGATGGTGTGCTCACCTGATGGCCATGAAAGTCGCCCGAACTAAAACCGATAGAACACGAATGCGACGCTATTGGACGCCAGCTCGGAGCCCAAAAACCACTTGTGCGCAATTTTCGGGATCTGCACATAGGGATATGGTACCAAATATGTCTGAAAATCTATCAAGGACATGTCGAATCGATGCCACATACAATCGCAGCTTTATTGTGTTCCAAATGTGGACCAACACTTTTATGAAGATGGTCTTAATGTTTTGGCTCATCAGTATCCAATATGTTTTCCAAAGCCGAAAACGTGCTGATGTGCAGTTTGTGCATGATACCTTTATACTGCGATGATGGTATCTTTGTACGTAGTAAGGAGAATACAGAACTGATAATCCCCTCCCATATACTCCCAACTGGGAAAACCTCTGCCCCATTCTCAGCTCTCTGCAAACAGCCCTCTGGATTAGGGAATGCAATGTAAAAAAAACTGAAACAGAAAGAAAAGGCGACATATGTCGTACGAATACAGGGTGATTCAAAAAGAAAGAGCGAATTTCAGTTGCTGATTACAGAGAAAATTTGAGAGACAAAAACACATTGTGCATATTACTGAACTGAGGAGGATCTAAAGTTTTATGTTCGCACAGACACCATGCCTTATACTCAACATGAGCACCATGCGTTGCTCGAGAAACATTGAAAGGGTAGTCCATTGCATTCCACACACCAATCGATAGATCCGTTTTTACTGAATCGACAACAACTCGATTTTTCAGTTGCCGTTGGTGCGAGAAAGACTCCGACTTATTTACCACTACAGAAAAAAAATCGGAAGTTTGAGGTCTGGTGACCTAGGAATACGACGAGAGAGAGAGAGTGAGAGAGAGAGAGAGAGAGAGAGAGACTGGGCGAGACGGATAAATGTGTGTATGATGAATCCCATCCCTCAAAAATTTCCTTCCTTCACCCCTCATCTGTGTTACTACAGAATCTTATATACGGAAGCTTACAACTGCGATTCACAGGTATATTGAGAGAACATTTTAGAATTTTGCTTTAAGCCTAAGGCACAAACACTCCTTTACCAAAACATTGCTTCATTCTACAATATGAAGTATCATTCTTTCTATACTTGTGTGTCACTTCCTACAAACTGTACTAGGGGAACTGTATTCGTCTAATAACTGTGTATATTCTTCTGGCTTTCATATACGAGCATTATGTGACTTCGTAATACGTAGGAGCTGATTATCTTATTCTTATTCAACCTTTACTGTACATTTCTTTCATATTTAAAACCAGTGTGTGTCATTACTCTTTGTACTTCATCTTACATGGACTGCTTTTTAAACCTTATTTGCCGGCCGCGGTGGTCTCGCGGTTCTAGGCGCGCAGTCCGGAACCGTGCGACTGCTACGGTCGCAGGTTTGAATCCTGCCTTGGGCATGGATGTGTGTGATGTCGTTAGGTTAGTTAGGTTAGTTAGGTTTAAGTAGTTCTAAGTTCTAGGGGACTAATGACCTCAGAAGTTAAGTCGCATAGTGCTCAGAGCCATTTGAAACATTATTTACTAAGTTCACGACTGTCATGAGATTTCCGTATCAGTGTTGTATCTTGTGTATACAATATGTCTACTACCTTGTACTTCATAAAATAGTTAGTGGAAACCATTTCAACCATAAATACTACTGAATGGCCGACTTACACTTCGCCGTTTGCCTTAACTCCCTCATTCTTCATAAATGATTGGCCGACTTTCCTATCACCTAATAATCATATTTCTCCTTTCTCTGCCTATGGAAATAATTGGCCGACTTTTCTGTCGTCTAATAACCATGATGCTCCATCAACCAAAAACCTTTTTTTGCAGGACTATTCCTACCCTCTCAGTGTATTATAATTCATTACAGTGGAAACCATTTCGCTTTTTCAGTTCATATTAAAGAGTAACGATATGTCTATTTTGACTCAAACTGTACCTCATCTCAAGACAATATTTAGTCATTTTCTGTATTTCTGCCACCACCATTTCTTCTAGTGTACCTTCACTTACCTTGTCTTCTTCTTCCGCAGACTTCAGTTTATTTTTATGCATTATTTCATCTGTGGTATAAACACAGGTTGGAACTTAAATAGTGGCAACTATTTGTTCACAACCGATGCAAAAGAGTTACATATTTGCACGTGTTACTGTCCTTCAAAGTAGTCACCAGCGTTGTGTCGAATCTGTTGCGAGCGATGTGTAAGGCGTAGTATACCGTTAGCAGAGCCTGTTCTGTTGATGGTGCGAATGGAGAGGTCTAAAGTTATGGTGATTCTCGTCTTAACTTTGATAGGGTTATCCTAACGCATTACGTTCCTCCACGGCAGACCGTCAATGCACAGAATTTCTGATCGTTGTAGGAGCAAAACCTGCCACCAGCTTTGGTAAATAAACGGCGACACTTTCTGCGCAATCCACCCATCATTTTGCACGACAATGGGCGGGCACAAACAGCGCAAGCTGTAGCTGCTTTGTTCGGTCGATGGGACTGGGGAGTACTGTACTACTCACCATACTCCCCAGACTTAAGTCCTTGTGACTTTGATTTGATTCCGAAGATGAAGGAACCACTTCGTAGCATTCGCTTCGAACTGTTCCAGAGATTCGATAGGCAGTAGACCTCTCCATTCGCACCATCAACAGAACAGGCTCTGCTAACGGTATATTACGCCTTCTACATCGCTGGCAACGGGCTCTACACAACGCAGGTTACTACTTTGACGGACAGTTACAGGGGAAAACATGTCACTCTTTTGTATCGGTTGTGAATAAATGGTTCCCACTAATTAAGTTCCAACCCTCGTATAATAGCCCTCGTCTAGTCTTCCTATTCTTAAAAAACGATCAAACGTAAGGTCTGTTTATCATTGTTGTAAATTTAAAACCTGTTCCACTACATACTTTATAATATATTTTTTATGTGCTTAATATGATACTGGTGTCTTGTTGTGACTGTGTACTGTGATCTCTTGCTAGTGTATCTATAATCCTATACTTTGTATACTCTGGCCTATCGACATACATTCCGTCCAATTGCTGTTTTTCACCCGTGCTATGCAGATGTTTATTCTGCTGGGTTACTTTGTTTTTGTCGCATTCAGTGTAAGGACATTTTATCATCTTAACCGTGACAGGGAAGAATTTTAAAGAAGACAGATATGGTTCTGATTGGAAGAAGGGGAAGAACTAACAGCAGGAAAATAAAAGGAAGTATTCTGCTGGTTAATGGGGTGATGGTAATCGCCAATTACCTAGCAATAAAACGAATGTTATTACCCCATGAGGTTGAGTAGTTATAACATTTTTTCATATCCACAGTGTTGTAGACCACATTGGATGCTCCGTTTTAATGTTGGCTACCTCCATTACACTGGAGTAATCCTAATGATTCTGTGCAATCCTTCTTATATCTGTACATCTAATAGAATTTTTTGACCTTTGAGTTAATTTTGGAAGAAGTATGTTTTGGCCTGTCCTTTTCTTAACCTCTTATTGAATTAGTTCTTTCTTTTAGCTGCTTTTCCTTTGAGCCTCGCCAAGGCTAAATACCTCTTTTTATGAATTGAAATATCTCTCTATGGGAAACTTACTATACACTCAATTATACTAGGTACCATTCCGCTGTTAAAAGTTAATGTGGTTGTATTTCCGTTGCAGAATGCGGCAATTCATTAATAATTCTCTCGAATCCTTTCACGTAATTAACCCACTTGTGATGTTTCCTAGAGCAGTATGCATTGAAGAGCTTATTTAGTTCTCTCATAACTTTCAGTTATATCGGATTGAGGGTGGTATTTAGATATGTGTATATGTTTTATATCAAGGTTTCTCAACATATTTTCCATCAGTCTGAAATAAATTGTGGTCCATTGTCACTGGTGATCCTATCCGGTGTACCTGCCATCATTACATAGTCATTATTTGATACTGACTCGCCTGTAGCCTTTCTCAGTGCATAGAGTTTTACATGTTTTGAGAACATGCCCAGTACAACGGACAGATACTTGTAATACTGATACCCTTCTTGTGATGTGGGAAGGTGACCGTAGAGGCAACACATACCTTTTCCAGTATTTTTGTTGGGATCATGCTATGCATTGTGGCTTTGCTGCAAGAGTTTAAAGCTATTGTTTTCTGACACACATCACATGATTTTAAAATAGCAACTTTCCTTAATTTTGTTCACCAAAAAGAGCACGCACATGAGAAAGGAATGAACCACACAAGCCCCTGTTCTGGTCACTAGACCTTCCACTGCTATTATCATGGATCTATTCTTGGATACAATTACACATTTATGTATGGCACGGTACTTCCTTACCTTGTCGTTAACTTTCCTTCTCGAGTCAGCATTTATCATTTTAATGATGTCATCGCGTTTTAATGGGTCTCATTTTTTTAATATACTGTTTGTTTTTTCTTCTTGTCTTACTTCCGTTAGGTGTAACATAGAGACTTCTTTCTGCCCCGAATCACTAAAGTCTACTTTATCTGTAACCGAATATCTTCTCTCCCCTTTGTTAGTACTCGAGTGGCAAAGGTTATGGATTTTCTTTCCATTTTATCGCTGTTTTCTATGAATTGCCAGATATGAGCTCACAACCTGTAGTCTGAGCTGTACGTAAAGATGCAAAAAGGTACATTTAAGTGGCAACGTGGCAAAACAATACTATTACATAATTCATCTTTTCTTTTCGAAATTCTTGTTCACGTTCCTGGGTCCAGACCCGAGTGGCATTCTCCTTCGTTAATTGGAGTAGGGCTTTAGTGTTAAATGTTTAAATGTTGGTAAATTTGCGATAGAATCCAGTTAAACCAAAGAAGACTTTCATCTGCTTGTTTTGTTGTAGGAGAGTTTCTTGTAACTGAACATGATGGCTGTAAAGCCAAAAATATTACAGGAGGCCAAAAGCAATGAACAAGACATTGTTGTCCAGCTTACTAAGTGATTTCTCTTCTGGTGTAGTCGCGATGTTGCTACAATAAAAAAAGTACTTTGTGAAAAAATCCACACGAATGTATGTGAATTAATTGGTAGGACAGTGGGAAAATGCAGTCAGTATGCGAACAACGCGAATATTCATGTTTTCACGTTGGCTAATCCATTAGTTTTCGGACACTAAGACGGAAAAGTTCTGTTTCCTCGAGATTTTCTCTACTCAGGGGAGTGTGTTGTGTTGTCCTTGCGTTCGTATTGTCATAACTGACATTCCGCTATTGAGAGGGCTATATGGGCATGTCCAGAAAGCCCATGAATTAAAAAAAACTTTCCTTCAACTACCTGACGAAACAGAGTTTATGCAGCTGCACACCCAAAGAGAAGGTTTCTTATGAAATACCAATCAAACATATCAAACATATCTTCGAATTTTGCTCAAGTGTGTGAGACCTATATCAAATAGGACTAACATGGGATATTGAATGTAGACAAAGTAGGGCAGTGTGATGGACACATGCTTTCTTTGACGCTTGGAAGGGCGCCTCAGAAATGGTGAAGAAAGTGAACTGACAGACACTGGAAAATATACGTCAACTATTCCGCGAAATACTCCTTACAGAGTTCCTAGAACCAGCATTGATGAATCTAGGAGTATGCTAAGGACACCCTTCGTATTGCTAGAGGACCCTTGAAAACAAGAGTAGGCTATTTACAGTGAGCACAGAGGCGTTCAGGCGCGAATGGAAAAGGAAGAAAACCTAAAGTATGGTACAGTAGCAAGTATCCTCTGCCATGTGCTTCACAATGGTTTTGCAAGAATGGATGTAGATATAGAATCACGTAATTACTAGCTTGGATAACAGGAGCTAAGGGACATGGTTTTAGGTATAAAATCAAGTACAGCCTTAAGAAAGACAAGCAAGAAAATGTAAATGTAATACGTGTTCGACACTTTTAACATCCAATTGGTATTTGTTGTATTTTATTGGCAACACTAGCGAATGGGATCGCACATGGCTGGTACCACTGTTGTAGTAAGAGTAATGGTTTCATATTATGCGGTTCAGAAGGCAAAACCGCTTAGGACGCGAAACTTGAAATTTAAGCAGTTCAAATATGCTGGTGCTGCGTAAGATTCCGCGTAAGTGAAATGCGCTTACATCCGCTATGGGCGATATATTTTGAAGTGAAAAGGCTGGAAAGCATTAAAGTATTGAAACCAGTCACCATTCTGTCAATCGAAGAAAATAAACAGGGACAACTGCCGGACAAAAGCAACTGCACCATCCCTCGACAGACAACCTTGTCAACAACTGCATGGAATTCCCGGTCTATTTTGCTGTAACTTTCTTTGCGGAGTGTGCCAGCTTTACGCGCTTACCAGTGACCTGGCCTGTCTTTGACTGTGGCTCTCAAATATTTGTTCGCCAACGGTCGAACAATAGCGCAGAGGTACGCTATACTTTCCACAGCTCTCGGAAACGACTTTTGAACCCCGCCAGCGAACAGATTGCAAGGCCATAATGTGGGATGTTCGCAAAACAATATGAACAGTTTAATGAGTAAAACGCCAAACAGTCGTTGAACAGATTCCGTATGTAAACAACAGGGTGGTTCGTACCGCTCAATATGTAGTCTATATTATAACAGCATTTTAAATTTTTAAATTCGGTCAATGTTTATACCGAGTGTTTCAAAATTAATAACAGGTTTTAAAGGTTTGTAGCATTTAATTCATTCAAGTTACAGTTATAAATAATGGATCAAATAAAAGAGCAGCTGAAAATTTTTCTCACAAGTGTTCAGGTTGAGCATAATTCGTTACACGGCACACATCGATTCGGTAGGGGAATGTTTCGCAAACCTTGATCAGTGTGTCTGGAGTAATTGTTGCAACAAGTCCTTCAATCCTGTTTCTTAAGCCCTGTAGATCAGCTGGTAGGGGGAGCATATACACATGATCCTTTACGAAGCCCAAAGGTAAAAATCGCATGGCATCAGATTGGTTGAAAGTGGAGGCCATTCGAGAAAAGCTCTGTCATTCGGCCGCTTGCGGTCAATTCTGCGGTCCGGTACAGCAAAAATTGCTTCAAATGGCTCTGAGCACTATGGGACTTAACATCTGAGGTCATCAGTCCCCTAGAACTTAGAACTACTTAAACCTACCTAACCTAAGGACATCACACACATCCATACCCGAGGCAGGATTCTAACCTGCGACCGTAGCGGTCGCACGGTTCCAGACTGAAGCGCCTACAACCTCTCGGCCACCGCGGCCGGCTGTGTACAGCATCGTTTAAGCAGTCGCGTACTGAGTTATGCCAGTGAGGCGACGCACCATCTTGCTGCCAAATGAGGTTGTGTGGTTCAGCTTCTTCCAATGGTTCTAGCGCATCAAGATAAGAAGCGCCATTTGAATCATTAAGCTACAGTGGCTTCGTCGAAAAAGAAAGACCCATAAACTTTCGACAGAGATTTGACACAAAAAAACTTAGGGGAGTCTCGTTGTAACTGTACCGTCTCGTGGGGTTTTCTGACCTTCAGATGTGCGCATTACACATGTTCACATTTCCACTAAGGTAAAATGTCGATTCATCACGATCTAGAAAATCGTCATGCACAAAAGTTTCGTTTAAGCCGAATGTAATAAACCCTGCAAAGCCTTAAACCCCCATATTCATGTTGAAACACACGATATTTAATACTGAAAATGAAATTTTAATTGCTCCTGAAGGCCATTAGGCAGGCAACCTGCAACTGCGATAGGGTGGCCGTTTTAGCCATTTAACAATACATATTAATCAGAAATTAATTCGTCGTAGTCTAAACCCACACTGAGAATTGCAGCGGAATAAAGGATTGGATTGATATCCACTGAAGAGCGAAAGAAACTGGTACAGCTGCCTATACCGTGTAGAGCCCTCGCGAGCACTCAGAAGTGCCCCAACGCGACGTGGCACAGACTCGACTAATGTCTGAAGGAGTACTGGAGGGAACTGACATAATGCATCTTCCAGGGCTGTCCATAAACCCGTAAGAGTATGAGGAGGTGGAGATCTCTTCTGAACAGTATGTTGCCAGGCATCCCACGAATGCTCAGTAATGTTCATGTATGGGGAGTTTGGTGGCCAGCGGAAGTTTTTAAACTGGGAAGAGTGTTCCAGGAGCCACTCTGTAGCAATTCTGGCCGTGTAGGGTGTCATTGTCCTGCTGGAATTGCCCAAATCCGTCGGAATGGACAATGGACATGAATGGGTGTAGGTAATCAGACATAATGCTTACGTACGTGTCACCTGTCAAAGTCGTATACAAACGTATCAAAGGTCCCATATCACGCCAACTGCTCACGCTCCACACCATTACAAAGCCTCCACCAGCTTGAACAGTCCCCTGCTGACGTGCAGGGTCTATGGATTCATGAGGCTGTCCCCATACCCATGCACGTACATCCGCTACAATTTGAAACGAGATTCGTCCGACCAGGCAACATGTTTCCATTCATCAGCAGTCCAATGTCGGTGTCGACGGGCCCAGGCGAGGCGTAAAGCTTTATGTCGTGCAGTCATCAAGGGTACACGAGTGGGACTTCGGCTCCGAAAGCCCATATCGGTGATGTTTCGTTGAATGGTTCGCACGCTGACACTTATTGATGGCCCAGGATTGAAATCTGCAGCAGTTTGCGAAAGGGTTCCACTTCTGTCACGTTGAACGATTATCCTCAGTCGTCGTTGGTTCCATTCTAGAAGGATCTTTTTCCGGCCGCAGCGATGTCGGAAATTTGATGTTTTACCGAAGTCCAGATATTCGCGATACATTTGTGAAATGGTCGTACGAGAAAATCCTCACTTCATCGCTACCTCGGAGATGCTGTGTCCCATCACTCGTGCTCCGACTATAACACCGCGTTCAAACTCACTTAAATCGTGAAACCTGCCATTGTCGGAGCAGTAACCGATCAACAACAGCGCCTGACACATGTCTTACATAGGCAGTGCCAACCGCAGCGCCGTATTCTGCCTGTTTACGTACTGTATCTCTGTATTTGAATACGCATGCCTACAGTAGTTTCTTTGGCGCTTCAGTGTAAAACCGTCTGCATCATGTGGCACATTCTAATATAATATATATCAACTACGAGTACTAAAATAATTCACAAAATTAATTCGAAGCGTTCATTGGCCGTGTGATATAATTCTCGTTTTAAAGTCCCTCTGAAGAGGAATAACCCACTTTGAAGTACCGCTATACAAAATCTTGATCATATTTGTGCGCAAATAGAAGTCACTGCAGTGTCAAAACATGACCATCACTTTCGAATTACACTTTAAACTAAAATTATCCAGGTAAATTAATGTCCAGTGCTGTTTGTCAAGCAGAAGTTTCATTCCACAGATAATATACTGCACCAAGGATGCTAGAGCCTGTGGAGATAACTCCTGCTGAAAGTAGCGCAAGCTCTCAATGAATGTTACAGATCGTACGTCACATTTGTCTGAAACCACGCAGATATGCACCATCAGGGAAAACAGAACCAAATATATACTTGGCATTTCACGAAAAAGTAGCACACACCCATATACTTTTCAACTAAAATATATGGCAAATAATTACAAATATGTTCCTAAATATTAATTTCTGTAACGTCTAGGCATTACAGATTTAAATTATACCGTAATTTGGGCAGATGTCAGAAAGTTGCCATAAAGGGTACTGAGAAAATCACAGGCTAGATAGACGTCAGATATTCTATAAGAACCTACTGTGTTTGGAACAAACGAAAAAAATATAATTGCGATTAGTGCAGAAATATTATCACAATTACAATAAGGCGAATTCAGGATTCCCATTCGGTAAAGATGTGCTGAAAATATCAATGAATTAAACACATCCGGATTACACTTGTTATTGATTTCCATGAAATATTTTGCGGGAAACCAAGTTTTAGGTAGAAAGGATCTTTGTATCGATGCATTTCACTTGCCCTTACTAAATATAAATAAATTCCAAAATTCTTTCCAATAGGATTTGATCCACAGATTAAGATCTGATTGAAGAATTCGTGACTGATATAAAATTCGTGATGTAACTGCTGACATCGCTTACTTATCTTCCTGTTCGTTCTGAGTGAGCAGGGATCCAAATGAAAGAAGAGATGGTTCCTTTGTTATTGCTTTGTGTCAGTAAAATAATTTTGGCAATGTGTATGTTCGTATCATAATCCATTCTGGACTTTCAATCTGATACAACTGGTACGTTGCGATGTACTTTCTTTTACCAAACATTAGTGCTTCTTTTACGGCTTTTGCTTCTTAGGTGAAGATAGAAGAGGGAGTTGGGAGGATAAATTGTTTGTACTGCGATATTCGTGGGCGTAAAAATGCACTGCCAACTGATCCATTGGGTCCTATTTTTGAACAATCTATAAATATGAATAATGAATTAGATGAAAGTTCAAAGATCCAATGATCATATCCTATTTCCAAGAAAGTTACAATATTGTTTGATTGGCAATTGAAATGGAATTGAAATGCAATACAGACATCATTTTTGTTTGATATGACATGGAACCTCATGAATAGTGTCTGCTGTTAATAACATTAAAGAGGCCGTGTAGGAGCTGATTTGAAGTACATTGCTGACATGATCCGTTGACTGCACTTGATGAACGAGTCCGTGTAAAATATGGCCTGAGTCTTATATCTTCCTCAGAAGAAACCTATTCGCTAAATGTTGTTTTCTGATCGAGAGACGCTTTTCCACTGCTTCAGCTAACAATGCATGTGTTGATCGCATTCCTGGAGTACATATTCTGAGACAATGATATTGAAAACTATCAGACAGAGCTTATTCTGATCTCTTGCCGTATAGAAAGATTCCACAGTCTAGTCTTGATCTTATTGGAGATCTCTATAACATCAGTAGATACGAAGAACTCAGAAGATACGAAGCAGCAGCGACTGACTTCATAACATTTTAGACTGTTCTATTTCATTTGTAATACATGCAGTGTTGTTAAACCATGTGAAATGACTCTCTAAAATTATGCCCAAAAATTTCACGGATTGTTTAACTGGGAATTATCTATTATCCAGTTGCTTGATACCATATTAAATTCGGTGTTTCGTAAAGTTTACAACAGAGGATCTGTTTTCGTGTACTGAAAGACCGTGTTCATCGAGCCATCGGATTAATGTTGTGACAGCTTCATCTACTAAATACTCCACTGTAGGTAAAGTTTTGTCTACAACATATGCGTATGTCATCAGCGTACTGAAGAACGTTGATTGATGGAGAAAAAAAAAACTGTTTCTAGATCCGAAGTATAGCTTGTGTAAAGCAAAATACGATCGTACTTAAAATAGCACCATGCGGAAAGCCTTTTCGTACAGTTATTGAACTATTTAGTGGATTATTATGTGGAACAAATATTTAAGTTCGTTTAAGAATGATTTGATTCCTGACACATACCTGGAAGCACTACTCACATTTAATAATTTTTTAGGTAGAACTGATATAAATACATAAGTCAATTGCGCCTGAAATATCTGGAGAGCTGAGGGGTATTAGATTCATGTCAATAACGAACGTCAGTCAGATGAGTCCACATTGGTTCTACCTAACAATCAGTACGATCCTCAACGTGCAGCAAAGTTTTCTTCTACATTTAACTTCAATGAACTTACCTTTTGGGCAATGATTGTAATAATATGTAGTCCGACTAACAGGTTATCAGTATGATCGTACGACTACGGCCGACAAATGAAGTTCGTCCACTGCAGTTAGGCATATCTAGCACACGGCCGGTTGCCATTCCGTCGGGAGGCAATTGAACTGAACACACATGCTGAGGTTGTTTCCATAATCACAACTTGGAGCAACGCAAAATAATTTGAGCAGGTGTCTTTCTAAGACTCGACAAGTGACAGAATGTGCGTTTGGAGTAACGACTACGCCTGATAATGTTGACATTATACTCGAATGAATGTGATTGTTACACAACTACGTAATTGAAATGGAGGTGGAAGAACCAGCAGCAGCATTCACCTGTCAGTTAACACAATCGATAAAAAAAGATACGAGATCTGTGGTGTTAGTGCAGTGGATTCCATCCGAGATAAATTTATCACGTTCTTTTGGTAAGGGGAACT
Source organism: Schistocerca gregaria (assembly GCF_023897955.1). Lineage (NCBI taxonomy): Eukaryota > Metazoa > Arthropoda > Insecta > Orthoptera > Acrididae > Schistocerca > Schistocerca gregaria. The sequence goes on along the minus strand of NC_064925.1, from coordinate 417,309,767 downwards.
GTGCGAATGAAAGCGGTTTTAGTACTTTAGAGGATGCTAGTTACATAAGTGAAGGTACGGTTGAAGGGGTTGTTCTCAGCTTTGATTTTAAATATAATTTCTAGAATTTTTAAAGTCTTATTGAATGGAGTGTTTGCAGTCTGTTTTTGATGTACAAAAAGAGCAGAGAATTCAATAGTAAAACATCATAATATGTACTTTTTTCAAGATCTGTACTGTTTCTGCCTTCACGTCTCACTAGCATGATCTGACGGAAGTAGGCAAGACTGGATTGCGGGGAGCCTTAAGCTTCTTCTAATTCTGTTTTTAAATGCAGTGTCTAGAATTTTTGTAAACAGTCTTGTTGAATGTACATTCTACGTCACATATCATGTGATCAATAAATACGATCGCACAATATTGTGTTTTCTGCTACATTATCATTGGCGTTTCCACTTACCTTCCACACTCAAGTCTTCTGCAATTTTCAACCACACTTTCCCCTGTTAAGACGCTGTGGTGATAACTCTTGCCTTGCATATTCCAGTGACTTGTTCTCATCCGTAAGACTTATAAACCTGTCTACGTCCGTAGTTGTTAATTAAGAGTGGAACACACCCAAAAATCAGCAACAACAGGCGCCCGCTACACCGAATATGTCCAGCTACGTCTGATTAATCTCATTTTACTGGGATTCGTTCGTCAGCCGGCCGGGTACGGCCATATACGGCCGACTTGGCTGTGTGCGTTGGACGCTTGCAAATATGAATAACATACGTATAGCAGCATTATAGCAGCTCGAGCAGTGTGGGGCAGAACTCTGCATGGAACTGAATCATGGACCGTGAGAAAGCGGGAAAAGAAGAGAATCGAAGCGTTTGAGGCGTGCTGCGACAGAAGATTATTGAAAATCCGGTGGACCGACAGGGAACGAGGATGTTCTTCGCAGCGTCAGTGAGGAGGGGAATATGAGTAAAACATTAACAAGAAAAAGGGAGAGGACGATAGGAACTGAGTTAAGACATCAAGGAATAACTTCTGTGGTACTTAAAGGAGCCATAGAGGAAAAAAATCGCAGGGGGACACAGAGATTGAAGTATATCCCACAAATAATTGATGAAGTTGGGTGCGATGAAGTTGACACGGAAAAGCAATTCGTGGTGTGCCGCATTAAACATGTCAGATGACAGATGACACAATTAAAAAGCAGTTCAAGTTCTCGTTTCCAAAGTTTTAGACTCCAGTTATGTACTGTAGCATTTCTCACTTTTTCTCACAGCTGATTGACTGCTTACTTGTATGCGTCAGCTGTCGCTCTCCAGGGGGTACGTAGAGGTCTGTTATCCGTTATCTCAGAGACCTCCTTGGTCGCGGACTCTGCTTCTGTAATTCGCATAACTATGTTTATCACTTACTGTAGACGAAACAGACGCGAACAAAACTGAACTTTCCTCTTCCCCTTATTATTTCTCTGTGACGGTAACTGATACATCCTTATATGTTTGGTATCCATAGAATGGAAATTTTGTCTTCAGGCGCTCCAGATGATAAACGTGTTTATATGACAGTTGCGAATTCATCTGGTACCAGTCACTTTCGATATTACTCGAAATGCTTCTTGCAAGTAGCTGCCTAATAACCGATTTATTTCTTATAATTTAAACTGCTGTATTTTCATAAATAAAAAATCAACAAAGTTTGAATTTCTTCAAAGATTAGCTGATACAGTAGGAGCAGGTGCTAGAAATTCTCATAATAAGTTACCACATATATGACCTCAAAATCTCTGACAAGTAACCCCTTGAGTCTGACGTCGCAGAAGGCCAAAGATGTCTACGGCGTTCGACGACCCACATATTGTCTGCCATGCAGCCACAATATTGTCTACTAATCGCAAAAGGGGGACGGACTGGAGGTGTCCCATGGTGAGCACAGCATGAGGTTACGGAACGTAGTTGAAATGCTTAGTCGACGAGTAACTCACAACTGCGTGGTGTTGATACAAAGCAGAGAAACGGCAACAACAAACAAAGCAAAAATTGCTTTATACCTACAACAAAAGTTGCCGAAGTTCACATTTCGTCATAAAGGAGCCGAGTTAGAAAGAAGTGGCAGATGAAATATTAGCGTTTCTGAAAGATGAGTCAGTGAAATGTGTGGACGATGTACATGAGAAGTACAATGATGTTGACACGATTTTAAAAAGTGAAAGTAATAATGAAATACGTGTCGAGCCAAGTAGTTCACCATCCCTGTCGGATATGAAGACAAAAATCCCGTCCCCAGTAAAACGTAGTGAAGGACAGTTATTGTCCAAGGAGCAGGTACTAAACATAATTACACACATGGAAGAATATCAGCAGCACAGTAAAAAAATATTATGAACAGATTTCGAATAAATCTGCAGCAGTTATGACCGTGTAGTGTATGAGAAAAACTACGGATATCCAAGGGAGGGCAGGGGGCACTTGCTACCTAAACTGGTGCCTGTGGGTTTCAAGAATACTCGATATAATTTACAGAACGTGCAAGGTGGTGACCTACTACGTTACGCACATTAAATTGCGCTACATGGATTACAGCGATTGCAAGGGAAGCAGTGGATGGTTGCATGATTTGCTACAGAATTGAAAGACATAAGATAACGAAATTTCAAACAAAGCGTCAACTTGACTGTGAACAGCAACCTGCGGCATCGGCCTGAAAATTTGTAGATGAGATAAACAAACTTATTCCATCTTTCAGCAAGGAATTTGTTTTCGTCTTCAACCGATCGGGATTTAAAGAGAAAATACATGTGAACGGAACCCAGGAAATTAAATGTATCAAGAGAGTAGTATCAAGATCAACTAACTTCAAACCCGTAACGCATTCGTATATAATTATGCCAACTGTTAATCAGGATGGTGGATGAACTGGAAAGTAATTTATTGTAAACTGGACATGCTTTGCTCCCTATGATTCTATCTCCTGTGCGTGATCTTGCAAGGGCAGTAGGGAATATTTATGACACAGATAGTAAGAGTGGAAAAATGGGCTAAGAGAGCTACAACTATCTCATGAGCATTGCTTTTGCACAGTAGCTGGTCAAAATAACTTGCTTTTGATTCCTGGTCTGCGGATAAAAATTTGCTTTAGAGGAAACTATTTCTCCTGTAAGGTGCGTAACATTGCAGTTCATACCACCTGGAACTACTGGACAAATTCAGCCTCAGGATGTTTTTTTTCTGTGCCTATAAAATATGTTATTACACTACATGCAGCTACGCCTTAAAGGATAGCCAGTTTCACGATAAACTCGACGACAGACTGTTTCACATTCGGTTGCATGCACCACATTTCATCAGTTCTCATAACCACGTTACATCAACACAATTCTATATATTCTATATGCTTTCTTTAAGAGTGTATACCTAGGTGAACGTCCTGCACGGTTTGTAACTTCCAGGGAGTTTGCCTTCCGTTATGGTGCGAACCTTTGTGATCACAGTGGCGCACCATTTTCATTCGGTATTCATGGTGCAAGTTAATGATTTGTTTTGTCGGTGAGTCATGGCACGAAGTCGGCAGTCCAAAACAACCCATAGGTGTCCCATAGGTCTGAGGTCAAGAATCTGTGCAGGCCAGCCCATTACAGGGATGTTATTGTCGGGTAACCACTTCGCCACAAGCCGTGCATTATGAACAGGTGCTCGATGGTGTTGAAAGATGCAAACGCCATCTCCGAATTGCTCTTCAGTGGGAAGCAAAGAGGTGCTTAAAACATCAGTGTGGGTCTATGCTGTGATACTCCCACGCAAAACAACAAGAGGTGCAAGTCCCCTGCATGAAAAACGCGACCACATCAGAACACCACCGCCTCCGAATTCAGGTGGCGTTCACCGGGCATTCACCATTCCCAGACCCCGTCATCGGATCGCCACATTCTGTACCGCGATTCGTCACTCCACACAACGTTTTTCCACTGTCCAATTGTCCAATGTTTACGCTCCTTACACCAAGTGAGGCGTCGTTTGGCATTTAACGGCGTGATCTGTGGTTTATGAGCAGCCGCTCGACCGTAGAATCCAAGTTTTCTCACCTCCCGCCTAACTGTCAGAGTACTTACAGTGGATCCTGATGCAGTTTGGAATTCCTGTGTGATGGTCTGGATAGATGTCTGTCTATTACACTTTACGACTCTCTTTAACTGTCGGCGGTCTCTGTCAGTCAACAGACGTGGTCGGCTTGTACGCTTTTGTGCTGTTCGTCCATTCACGTTTCTACTTCACTATCACATCGGAAACAATGGACCCAGGGATGTTTAGGAGTAAGGAAGTCTCGCGTACAGACGGATGACACAAGTGACACCCAGTCACCTGACCACGTATGAAATCCGTAAGTTCCGCTGAGCGTCCCATTCCGATCTGTCACGATGTATAATGACTACTGCGGTCGCTGATATGGAGTACCTGGCAGTACAATGCGCCTAATATGAAAAATGTGTGTTTTGAGGTTGTCCGGATACTTTTGACCACATAGTGTAGGAGTCTGCCTTTGGCGACTAGTGTCACGTGAAGGCCTAGCGGACGTAGTGTAAGCCTCAGCTTGACACGGACTGTCCTTTTTTCTTCGCTACTTATATAACATTAACAATAATAGCAATGAATGAACGATGAGTTGCGCCGGCTGCTGTGACCGAGCGGTTCTAGGCGCTTCAGTCCGGAACCGCGCTGCTGCTACGACCGCAGGTTCGAATCCTGTCTCGGTCATGGATGTGTGTGATGTCCCTAGGATAGTTAGGTTTAAGCAGTTGTAAGGCTACGGGACTGATGACCTCAGATGTTAAGCCCCATAGTGCTTAGAGCCATTTGAACCATTTGAACGATGAGTTCGCCCTTTTGCAAGTACTTTTTTTTTTGGTTTAACTCTAAAACGTGTTTACCACCTTTGTGTCATCCTTAGTGGGTTTTTCTGAAATACATACATACATACATCTATTATTATAGGTTATCTGTCTTGAGCTGACTACAATGTAATTAAAACGAATTACAAGAGACGCGTCTGTGATGTTAACAGCTGCTACAGAAGATTGCCACACAAACAAACATACATACAAATTACGTTTAGATTAGGAATATGTTACATGTTGTTGTTATTCAGATAAATATAATTATTTAAATAACAACAAAACCTGTTGTAACACATTCCTAGCCTAAGCATAATCTATATGCAAGCATTTAGAAAAATAAAGGAAAAACTCACTGAGGATGCCACGACAGTGATGAACATGTTTAGGTGTTAAAACAATAGTTTGTGCACTTGTCGCAAGGCAGACTCATCCTTGACTCATTATTTTCTGGAAGCCTTATTCTCTCTTCGTAATTTGAAACACCGTCACCTTAAACAACACATTAAGCATAATATCCCAAATGGGAGAAATTCAGAGTTGAGCGGAGGCCACAATTAAGAAATCTCTCAAGGAAGTTGAATCGCAATCCTAAAATGATCGATTCAGCTCTTCGTTACGAAGGACAAAACTTCGGTGCAAGTTCCCGGTTGGTTACATGGAAAATACTCTTACGTTGCTATCCAATGATGCGTTTAAGGTGCTGTATAAGGTAATGCTTATCACTGTTCTCACTGGTTGTTGGAGAGCAGTTTGTTCTGCATTTCCTTTAAATGTTGTGTAGGACACCAATTCAACGTACCCACAATAGGAAATCAAAACAGTACGAAACGACGTATCAGAAAGGCTTCCATAAAACATCATCAATTAAAAGCATCCTACTGCCGGGGTAGGGGAGGACGGAGAAAGAAATTTTTAAAAAATGCTAAATGCGCTAGACTCTCCAATTACTGTTAAATACTCAAGATAAGCTCCCTTCTGCTGCCGATAGACCCTGCCTATTCCGCACTAAGCCATCAAATTAGAATGATTTGAATTAAAAATCGAAACAGTCTCAACAGGTTCTCTGCATAACAGCTCATTATTTCGTCACCTAAGCCGGTTTCCACGTCTAGACTCCCTCTGAGCATGTTACATCAAATTAACAATGTACGAAAATTAAAGTCAAGTCGGCTGCATCACATTAAACACATTCCTAGATCCCCCAGTCATAGATTACTATTTAGTCGTAAGATACAACTTCAAGTTAGATCGTTTAATACTATCAGTTCTACTTCCCCACACCTCATGTACCTCACTCAATACGTCTGAAGAAGGTCGCTAACTTGAAGTACAAGAGTTTGAATATATACAACAGTTTTATGTAACATTATTCAGGAGCACATACTTGCAAACAAGACTGCAAGTAGTGATTTATATCGCTTTATTTCATTTAAACAGTTGTCGCATCTTCTCGAGATTCTGATGCGATTAAATAGTCATTAGTCGTATTTGAAGTGAGCGGGCGCTGGTGCTGCTGGATGAGAACCCCGGGTCGTCTCCAGAGCCACGGATAATTATGGGACGTGCAATAGTTAGAATTTTAGTTTCCTCCGCCTGTCCACTTCTACCGTGCTCTCAATATTCGCGTGTTTTCTCCTAGTTCGAATACACGTCGTCTGCATATCGTGTCCAATTAAGCCGTCACTGGGCTCTGTAACATTCAAAGTAACAGTATGTACGTGCTTTCTCCTGGTTTGAGTACGTACTGTTTGCAAATGGTGTCCTATTCTGCCTTTGTTGCGGCACTCGGCCCTGTAACAAAGGAACAGTAAGTATGTATGTACACAAAAACCTGAATATGTCACAGGAAATTCAAGACAAAAATTATTTGCGTATGTATCATATTTTATGCTTTTGTTTGTAAACAGGGAAAGACTCCTGGGACGTGGGGTATAATAAAGTACGGCATGGAAGAACAACAAAATTAAAAAATTGCAGTTTGGGCCCTCACAAATACATTTCAAGTTATTCCGTTTAATTTCTACAGTATGAACTTATACGTAAGTGATCAGGGTTTACATGAGAAACTGACACATGACAAACCATGGAGTTGTTTTCAAAATGACGCCTCAAAAATAAATTATATACAAAATTCTTTGGTTCCTTAAAGACAGACGTACTCTGGAAGATTTGTTTATCTCTTGCGAAAAAGAATCTCCCTCACTTATCAGAAAAGAATTCTGTCTTATGAACAACACGTGCTCGGATACTACATCCGAAATAAACTTAGGGCGGTGCGATCATTGAGCAACTGCGTATCGTGTTCGAAATGGCATCGTAAATCTAAGAACCGATATACCGCTGCAGACTGGTTCAAGAGCTGACCCTAAGGTCCCTACTGACGTTACTGTTTACGCAACACAGATTGTGCAACACATCCGCGAAAAAACGCACTAGCATGACAGCCTCGAGGCAAACATATTGTCTGCAAATACCAATATTTTTTCTGATCTGGTCAAACTTCGAGAAAACAAGTCTAGCTACTGTAAAAGTCGATAGTGTTTCATTTCTATATGTTCACCACTTTACCTTACTTATACATATATGTTCACGTCAGTTAGTTGTTATGATGTTGCTGTCCTTAAAGACAGACGAGACCGATTTTAAAGCCATTATTGGAGGAAAATAGCTGCAAAGTCAAAGATTATACGCTTTGGGGTAGTAAACGTGCAGATAGGCGCGGATGCTAAGTGGGAAGTCGTTAGGGTCATCTATGCTTCAACCCTACTCCCCTCTCCAAGCTCTGTGAAACGGATGACTTAACAAAAGATAGCCACAAAACATTATCATACAATGACTAAAGTAGGCACGTGTGGGTAACTAAAAACTACCGGACGATTAGTCTGTCAAGTCACACTAGTACATTCCTAATCAGAATAGCATGCGGAAAAACATAAATAAAAATTGAAGAAGTGCTGGACAAAGATCATTCTACTTTAAAAAGGAAAAAAGTACTAGAGAACCAATTCTAACGATGCGCCTGGTAATGGAAGGCAGACTGAAGAGAAATCAATATGTTTCTAGAATTTGTGGACCTAGAGGGAGCCTTCGACAACGTTAGGTGAAATAAGATATTCACAATGCTTAGAGGATTGTGGCTAAAGTGCACAAACAGACGAGGAATCTACAATGTCTACCACCAAAGTGGAAGTAATAGATGTGGAAAATAAGCAAACGCAGGTGTACGTTGCGAAGGGTGTAGAGAAGGCTTCCAGCTTATAAACACTGTAGTTCAACTTGTACGATGAAGAAGCAGTGTAGGAAGTAAGGCAACGCTGAAGTTGATGAAGAGTAATATGAACGCGTAGCCATTTGTTTAACATCACATCTGGGAACGACACGGCAGGAGAAGATGTGAAAAAATTCTCCTATCCGGGTGTTACGGTTGCACAAGATAGTACAGGAAATGAAGATCTCTGAAGCCGATTGATACAGGCGAAGGAAACTTTCTTCAGTAACAGAATTATACTGAGATCAGGAACTGGTAGGGAAATGAGGAAGAAATTCCAGAATGTCTACGTCCGAAGAACAACAGCGGCCGGAAGTGGAACGTGGACGATCAGAATCACGGAAAAGTAGAAACTAGAAATATTTGAACGTGGTGGTGTTGACAAACGTTAATAACTAAGTGGAGAAAAGTTGCATAAAATGAAGTTATGTAAATCATTCGCGAGGAATGAAGTGTATAGAAGACGATTCGATCATTATTTTAGAACGCACCAGCCTGCGCACACGTAACGAGGCATTCAACTGCGCTAGGGACCTCAATTGGATCGAGTGCTGTTGCTGCTTCGGTTGTCACTCATTCTGGGAATGCTGCCAAGAACGCAGTCAGCAGTTTGTTTGCGGACATAGCGCCACTGTCGCGACGGTAGATGATATGGCTGCATCGTAAGGAACGCGATGTCCTTGTGTGAGCGATTCATTCAGGTTGCTTTCTTTTAAAAGAAAAGCCGGTTTTCACACCGTGTAATTTCGGTTTTACTTTTTGTCAGCAGCTACAAATCCTGTGCAGAAATACACACATCAACAACAGTTTTGCATCACGCCGATATGTAGTGCAGATTTGTTGCTAATGTGACTGTTCCTTTACCGATCGGGAGAAGACACCTAAAGTTAGTTGTAAACATAGACATAGTTACCATGAGCGCTACCTATGGGTAAGAATGCCGTACTTGAATGGATTGCAGCGTTGCAGTTGAAAGTAAAGCGCCAGTACTGGCGTACTAGAGCCCTCTGTGGAACAGTACAGTGGACATCCATCATGCCGCGAAAGATAATCGTGGCTAATGGTGGGGTCCGCATCATCACGTTACGTGCTGAAGGCTTGTCAACCAGGGAAGATGCTTCACGTGTGAACCGGAATAAAAGTGTTGTGCTATGGAAAATTAATCGGTTCCAGTTGACAAGTAGTTTTGAGGACTTACGCCGCAAAGGGCGTCGACGTTCGGAAGTTCCACAGGCTGATTGATATCTAAGTTTTGAGTCAAAGAAACCGCGGTCTGAGTGCTCCGCAACTGAATTGTACGTTCGAAGAGGCTACAAGGTGTCATGTATCGCACCAAAATGTTAGGAGACGATTTGATGTTGGAAACCTTCATTCCGGACGACAATGGCGAGCACCAAGCTGTACGTCACTGACGCCGTGAACACTGTTACAGATAGGCAAACAATCACAAAGATTGCCGTGAAGTGTTGTTTACGCACGAAACTCGGTTATGTTTGCATCCCGATAACCGCAGACAACGTTTTAAGAGACAACTCTAATCTCTAATACCTCCAACACTGAGTGCCGTAAGTGCAACAAGGTAGTGGTGGAGTGATGTTCTGGGGTGGCATTACCTGGGGCCACCGTACATCTCTCGTGGTTTTTGAGAGCTATCTCCCTGCTCTATGGTGCAGGGACCAGATTCTGCAACCAATAGCGTGGCTGTGTTGCCAACATTTTGGTGGCAGTTTCATCTTGATGGATGATGACTCAACTGCTATTCAAGTAATTCTCGTGATAACTATCCTTCACCATGCTAGGATCACCAGATCACCAGCATGGAATAGCCTGCCTGTTCCCCAGATACGAACCCAGTCGAACATATGTGGGATCGAACTGTTTGCTGGCCGGTGTGGCCGAGCGGTTCTAGGCGCTACAGTCTGGAGCCGCGCGACCGCTACGGTCGCAGGGTCGAATCCTGCCTCGGGCATGTATGTGTGTGATGTCCTTAGGTTAAGTAGGTTTAAGTAGTTCTAAGTTCTAGGGGACTGATGACCTCAGCAGTTAAGTCCCATAGTGCTCAGAGCCATGTTTTTGAACTGTTTCTGGACGTCTTCAACGACCACATACTCTGAGCACTTAGTGAGAATCGCTGTTAAGGAGTGGGACAATTTAGATCAGGGCAGGCTCGATATTCACATCAATGGAGTGGCAGAACCGATTCACGCTTGCGTCCCAGCAAGGGACGTTCCACTACGTTCTACGACTTTGCCCAGGAGTGCTGTGTAAACTCCCCACGGGAACAGATGATTTTGGCTTTACACAAATTGTTCTTTAATCTTAATACTCTGCAGAGGAATGGACACGCTTGTCTCATAGTCAATTTTTGTTTCCTGTGCCATGAATTTCGAAATAAGGGGACGCTACAAAACTTTTGTTGGCGTGTGCAAGTAGCTCGAACGAGAAGACTCTCGTATTCGTATTAACCCTGTGAAGTTATACAAACAATGGACAGCCTTGGATGTATGACATCAAATTGGATATAGAAAGGGAAGTGCCGCTACTATCTCCTTCAACTGGAATCACAAGAAGTATTTCCGTTTACGAAATTTCTTTCGAGATATTGGATGAGCTTTAAGAAGGATGTACGTGGAGCACGAAATAAACAGGAAAAAGCCAATATAGACAAGGAAACTACTAGCCATCTATTTGGGATAAGTTTCATAGTTTATGTTTTCTTTGTACGTCAGATAGCGCTCAAGTAAACTTTTCTCCATTTCATTTTCGCTACCACACTTGAAAAGGTTCAGGCGAGATATCTTTCCATGCTTAGGGCTCCTTCAAAATATTCTGTTCTCTGCATATATATTATTCTAAAATAAGTTGTACTTTCTCATCTTTTTGAGCTATTAAAATTTCTAAGAGGCATCTACAAGATTATTCTGGGTGAACCTCAAAAATCCTAAGAAATTGTGGATGAGACATGAATGATTGCAAAAGACATTAAGATGGTGATTTCTTTCTTTGCAAAACTACCAATTATACGATTATCAAAAGTTTGTGAATTTTATTGTTTCAACAACTCAATGATATGTTTCTTCAAATTACTTATGACACGACCGGATACTTAAGCCGCAATCTGTCAGTGGAATTTTCTCAAATGCCGGACAGATACGGCTTAACCGAAATGTTTGCTTCCCTCAGAAAGGATTGCTCTATTTAAATTACAGTGGGCAGAAAAAGCGATCCTGCCAAGTCACAAATACGGGGGACACTTTAGGAAAGCACAGGTATTCCCCCCACAAACAAACAAGTTTGTTGTTGAGTCACTACTTTCTCGCAAATCTGGAATGCAGACCGACGTTTGAAGAAAATCCTAACAGTGTGCTATACACTAGGAGGCCACAGACCGTGGTGTGAAGCACCGCAACATGGAACAATTGAGAGCAACTTGGGAGTTCTTAGATTATACGCCGGCTCCCACAAGATCGGAAATTTTCAGCCCTGTTCGAAGACTGGGCTGTGAGACTAAACAGCATCCGTCGTTCATTGGCTAGCATTGTAAACCGAGTCCACAAGTGGCAAAAACGATGTGAAGGGAAATTCAGTGCCCTGTGGTACAGAGTGGGGATGATTTATCAAAACTACCAAACAGGAGTCAGTATGAGAAGTCAGAGCTGAGACCTCATTCAGTAAGTGTAGTCGGTTAGGGCGATTGGTCAGATGGATCAAGCAAAAGGCGATCAGTGAGAAGGTGATCGATCAGTGAGAAATTTGTGAATCAGCAATGCAGAGACGGAGAAATCGGAGAAGTGGAGTAGGTCTGTAAGTGGCCGAGCGGTTCTAGGCGCTTCAGTCTGGAACCGCGTGACCGCTACGGTCGCAGGTTCAAATCCTGCCTCGGGCATGGATGTGTGTGTGATGTCCTTAGGTTAGTTAGGTTTAAGTAGTTCTAAGTTCTAGGGGACTGATGCCCCCAGATGTTAAGTCCCATAGTGCTCAGAGCCATTTGAACCATTTTTTAGGTCTGTAAGTTTGCCTTGAGGGGCGTGCCAACCTATTGCTGACTAAGTTCACTTTGGGCCAGATCCCTGCATTCATTTCAAATTCTATCATCTCCCTGTAACACATTCATTTTCCGTTTCATATCAAATAACCTTTCTTGCAGCCCGATGCTCTAATCCTTAAACGTGGTACTGCACTTCCTTGTCTGTCCTCGCTCTGCAGTTATTATGCTGCCACCGCCTCTGCGAGAGCCGGCCGCGGTGGTCTTGCGGTTAAGGCGCTCAGTCCGGAACCGCGTGACTGTTACGGTCGCAGGTTCGAATCCTGCCTCGGGCATGGATGTGTGTGATGTCCTTAGGTTAGTTAGGTTTAAGTAGTTCTAAGTTCTAGGGGACTTATGACCACAGCTGTTGAGTCCCATAGTGCTCAGAGCCATTTGGATTTGGCCTCTGCGAGACAATCTCTGCAGACAGCAAACACTGAGCTCTAGGGCAATAATGCCTAACCTGTCACCGTGCCGTATTATATTTGAAAGGATTAGGGCTTTCATTCAGCCAGCACGGAAGGAGGAAGAAGTTAAGCCGCCCAGGGCATTGCCTCATAGCCGCAGGACACGGGGGATGGAAGTTATGGAAGTTGCCGGCTATCATCCTGAGTCACACAAATGGTAAGGGCTGATTATACGAAGCACCAACCTCGCGTCTGGCGCACATGTCTACATGTAAAACTAACTCCGTGGTGACACGAGATAGTTCTTCCACCCCTTCCCAAACCTACTGCCCAATTACTAAGATGTCACTATGTGATCAAAGGTATCCGGACACCTGGCTGAAAATGACTTACAAGTTCGTGGCATCGGTAATGCTGGAATTCAATATGGTGTTGGCCCACCCTTAGCCTTGATGACAGCTTCCACTCTTGCAGACATACGTTCAATCAGGTGCTGGAAGGTTTCTTGGGGAATGGCAGCCCATTCTTCACGAAGCGCTGCACTGAGGAGAGGTATCGATGTCGGTCGGTAAGACCTGGCACGAAGTCGGCGGTCCAAAACATCCCAAAGGTTTCTGTAAGATTCAGTTCAGGACTCTGTGCAGGCCAGTCAATTACAGGGATGTTATTTTCGTGTAACCACTCCGCCAAAGGCGGTGCATTATGAACAGGTGCTCGATCGAGTTGAAAGATGCAATTGCCATCCCCGAATTGCTCTTCAACTGTGGGAAGAAAGAAGGTGCTTAACATATTAAAATATCATTGTAGATCTATGCTGTGATAGTGCCACGCAAAACAACAAAGGGTGCAAGCCCCCTCCATGAAAAACACGACCACACGATAACACCACCGCCACCGAATTTTACTGTTGGCACTACACACACTGGCAGATGACGTTCACCGGGCATTCGCTGTACCGAGACCCTGACATCGGATCGCCACATTGTGTACCGTGATTCGTCATTCCACACAACGTTTTTTCACTGTTCAGCCGTCCAATGTTTACCCTCCTTACACCAAGCGAGACGTCGTTTGGCATTTACCGGCGTGATTTGTGGCTTATGAGCAGCCGCTCGGCCATGTAATCCAAGTTTTCTCGCCTCCTGCCTAAGTGTCAGAGTACTTGCAGTGGATCCTGATGCAGTTTGAAATTCCTGTGTGATGGTCTGGATAGATGTCTGCCTATTACACATTACGACCCTCATCAACTGTCGGCTATCTCTTGTCAGTCGAGAGACGTGGTCAGATTGTACGCTTTTGTGCTGTACGTGTTCCTTTACGTTTCCCCTTTACACCGGGAACAGTGGACCTAGAGGCGTTTAAAAGTGAGAAAATCTCACGTACAGACATATCTGACCAGGTTCGAATTCCGTGAGTTCCGCGGAGCACCCCACTCTGTTCTCTCACGATGTCTAATGACTACTGATGTCACTCATATGGATTACCTGGCAGTAGGTGGCAGCACAATGCACCTAATATGAAAACGTATGTTTTATGGGGGGGGGGGGGAGGGGGTATCCGGGTATTTTTGATCACAAGTTTATATTTGTGTCGTTGATACAATAGTAAATGTAAATGTTAATTCTTCAGCCAGTTTCTTTTCGCTGTGACCTTATTTGTCATTTGCATTTTTAATTCATTTTACAATATTTTGGTACGTAGTGTGGGGTGGTCTCATTTTAATTTAATCAACTTCGTTTAATTTCTTATGCTTTGGTGTCAAGTGTGGCGGTGATCTTATATGTCTTTTGCATATCAGTTCTGTCTCGCTACATTTTGGTTTCCAACGTGGGGCATTTGCATACCATTTTTGAATTCATAACATTTTTGGCTACTAGGGTGAAGCCGTTTGAGTATCAGTCTCATATCAATTTAATACATTTTGGCGTACAATGTGGGGTCATTTGAATAGCAACCTAAAATCTGAGTTTTAATGTCTATGCTGCAATTATACTTCAAAGGATTAAGGCTGGTATCTTCTCATTCCTCAAATTCGAAGTTAGTAGTTTTGTTTCCTAACTTTGGATGACCTCATTTTCGGTTAATCACAGCTCTCATAAATTAGTCAGTCAGTTAATTTGCAGTTAGTATAACAACGGACACCAAAAAATTTGCAACATTCTAGCCCATTCACTTATTCCTGTTCGTATGTTGCATTAATTGTTAGAGCTATTCTGTTTCTTTTATAGAACTGAACATCCTTTTTTATTCAAAATTAGGGAGAGTCCACTTTCAGAGAACCACTTCATTCTTCGAAAACCTAGCCTCTATTCTATTTTGTAGCTTTTTCTCCATCAGGATTAACTATAACATTTGTATTGTCTTCAAAAGCACTAATTTTGCTTGCTGAGTGTCAAATGGAAGGTCATTCACATACATGGACCTAAAATTGAGCCCTGTGAGGCTTCCTTCATGATTTCTACTCAGCCTGCAAGGTTCTCGGCTTCTAGTGCTGTTCGAATTATTCTGAACAACTTTTCGCACTGTTTCTAGTAAGTATGATTCAAATAAATTTCATAAAATCGAATTTTTAGTTTAGGACTGTCTTAATCTAAACAATCAAATACCATCGACAGACCACCAAAATAACAACTGAAGATATTTTCTTATTATTGGTTTGTAAATATTAGTTGGCATTGTCAAACATCCCATGCGGAATTCAAAATCTGATGTTTAGGAAATTTCTACTTAACAGCACTTCTCTTAGTTATATCATTTTGTGGAATATTTTGGAAAAAGATGTCAGTAAGGAAATTGAACGATAATTAAATCTTTGCAGTCAGTTTTCTTAGAAAGCCATTTCACCATTACATATTTTACTCTGCCTGGAAATTTTTCGTTGCTAGTGATCGGTATGTTTTTTTGGACTGAATTCTTGTACGACGTGCATAACAAGCTGATGGCAATCTGCCTCCCAAGCCAACTAGGCAAATACGCCCTCTGAACGATTAGTAGCAGAATGCATTTCAAGGACGCTGCTTGGGCACATCCGCCCTCTTGCTGGAGCCGTGGATTTGGGCGGTGTTCTGTGTAATTGAGCCATAAGTGTATGTTAAAAAAGGTTGAAGATGTCGTTAGTGGCATTGTATGAAACAGGCTGAAGTGAATGTAACCTACATCCGAATCCTCGGGTCGGAATTCAAACTCCGCTCATCCCAACTACGAGACAGCTTTCCTTTCAACAGGAAAAGTAAAAGACATATTTGTTGAGGTTGTCATTGTCTGTTACAATTTTGCACTAAAGCGTTAGCACATTATCTGTTACGCGATGGACATCGTAACTTCTTGACTATTAAAATTTGCGCAATCAAAACGGAACATTTACTTTATTACAAACAATTATCCATAGACTGTAGAGACACCTTAACACATTCTTTGATCCATTTTTCGCAACGCAGTGATTATACATTGGACTTACATTCAGATCTAGGCGATCCGTCGTGTCCCTAAAATCGGTAAGGCAAATGACTGGTCTAGATGCTTCCTTTGGATGTGAACCATCCGCTTTCCTGCCCATTTTTACCTCGTCTTAGCTTATGCTCCGCATCTAACTCCCCCGCTGTCGTAGGGACTTAAAAGTGAATCTTCGTCCATTTCGTCCTCGATGGCCGTGGCATATCCAAATGTTACTTTGCAAATGAAAAATCCAGGGGTATTACCTCAGTTTAATTCTCTCACCACTGCAAAAATGAGTGGTGTAGATCTTAGAGTCAGTGGCGTCGAGGAACAGCTGAAATCGGTAAAATTGAACAAAGTTCCAAGGCTCGATGGATTATCTGTCAGGTTTCATACAGAATTTGCGCAGAATTAGTTCCTCTTTTAACTACAATCCGCTGTTGATCTCTCGAACAAAAAACCGTGACCAGAAATTTGAAGAAAACTCATGTCACACCCGTCTACAGGAAGGGTAGCAGAAGTGATCCACAGAACTACCGCCCAATATTCTTGACATCCATTCGTTGTAGTATCTCAGAAGAGATTCTGACATTTAACGAAATGACGTACTCGAACAGCATGACCTCCTCCATGCCAACCATCATGAAGTCCAAAGACACCAGTTCGTTGAAACACAACTCGCAAATTTCTCACATGACATCCTGAAAGCCACGGGCAAAGGCAATCAGGTGAATGCAGTATTTCTCGATTTCTGAGAAACATCAGTACCACATCTACGATTATTATCAAAATGTACAATCTTACGGAGTATCAAGCGAAATCTATTGCTTGACTGAGAACTTTTCGGTAACGAGAACGCACCATGTTATCTCTGATGGAGAGCTTGCGACAGATATAGAACTAACTTCGAATGTGCCCTTCGGAAGTGTATTAGGACACTTACTCTTCATTTTGCTTCCTGTGTACGGACGCAGGAGGAGCTGGCCACTCTTCGCGAACAGCTGAGCGTGTTGATGGCCGCGGTCAGCCGTCTTCAGGTTGCTGCCTCAGAGTGTAGCGGCAATGGGGAGTCTGGTGCGTCGCAAAGTACACCCCAGGTGTTACATGCTTCACCCACTGTCCCTGCTGTTGAGACATCTTCGCTGGTACCGGACGCGGTTGGGCCACCCTCTGCCCAAGGGGAGTGGCGCGTTCAGCGGCGATCGCGGCGCACGAGGCGGAGGGTCAATGTGGAGGCTGTGTGTGTGGCGTCGCCCGCTCTGCCTGTGAGTGGACATGTGGCTGCTCCTTAAGCAAGGTCCGAGCAGGCACACGGGGGGAGGGGTTTATTATTTATTGGGAGCTCCAACGTTAGGCGGGTGATTGAGCCCCTTAGGGAAATAGCGGAAAGGTCGGGAAAGGAGGCCAGTGTTCACTGTGTCTGCTTGCTGGGGGGTCTCATCCGAGATGTGGAGGAGGTCCTACCGGCGGTGATAGAGAGCACTGGGTGCACCCGACTGCAAATTGTTGCTCATGTCGGCACCAATGACTCCTGCGTCTGGGTTCACAGCTCATAGTTCGTTCTGGCGGTTGGCGGAATTGGTGAAGGCGGAAAGCCTCTTTCGCGGGGTGGAATCAGAGCTAACTATTTGTAGTATCGTTCCCAGAACCGATCGCGTTTCTCTGGTTTGGAGCCGAGTGGAAGGCTTAAACCAGAGACTCAGACGATTCTGCGGAGATCTGGGGTGCAAATTTCTCGACCTCCGCTATCGGGTGGAGAAATGTAGGGTCCCCCTGAATAGGCCAGGCGTGCACTACACGCCGGAAGAGGCTACAAGGGTAGCGGAGTACGTGTGGAGTGCACATGGGGGTTTTTTAGGTTAGAGAATTCCCTCTCTAGGCCCGACAAGACGCCTCCCGAGACGCGGCAAGGTAGGAGTAGGCAAAATGCAAGAGGGAATAACAATATTAATGTGTTAAAAGTAAACTGCAGAAGCGTCTATAGAAAGGTCCCAGAACTGCTCTCATTAATAAACTGTCACGACGCCCGTATAGTACTAGGGACAGAAAGTTGGCTGAAACCAGACGTAAACAGTAATGAAATCCTAAACTCAGATTGGAATGTATACCGCAAAGACAGGCTGGACAGTGAAGGGGGAGGCGATAAGAAGTGCAATAGCATCGAAGGAAATTGACGGAGATCCGAAATGTGAAATGGTTTGGGTGAAGGTCACGGTTAAAGCAGTCTCAGACATGGAGACATGGTAATTGGATGTCTCTATAGGCCCCCGGGCTCAGCAGCTGTTGTGGCTGAGCACCTGAAGGATAATTTGAAAAATATTTCGAGTAGATTTCCCCACCATGTTATAGTTCTGGGTGGAGATTGTAATTTGCCGGATATAGACTGGGAGACTCAAACGTTCATAACGGGTGGCAGGGACAAAGAATCCAGTGAAATTTTTTTAAGTGCTTTATCTGAAAAGTACCTTGAGCAGTTAAACAGAGAACCGACTCGTGGCGATAACATATTAGACCTTCTGGTGACAAACAGACACGAACTATTTGAAACAGTTAACGCAGAACAGGGAATCAGCGATCATAAAGCGGTTACTGCATCGATGATTTCAGCCTTAAATAGAAATATTAAGAAAGGTAGGAAGATTTTTCTGTGTAGCAAAAGTGACAAAAAGCAGATTACAGAGTACCTGACGGCTCAACACAAAAGCTTTGTCTCAAGTACAGATAGTGTTGAGGATCAGTGGACAAAGTTCAAAACCACCGTACAATATGCGTTAGATGAGTATGTGCCAAGCAAGATCGTAAGAGATGGAAAAGAGCCACCGTGGTGCAACAACCGAGTTAGAAAACTGCTGCGGAAGCAAAGGGAACTTCACAGCAAACATAAACATAGCCAAAGCTCTTCAGACAAACAAAAATTACGCGAAGCGAAATGTAGTGTGAGGAGGGCTATGCGAGAGGCGTTCAATGAATTCGAAAATAAAGTTCTGTGTACTGACTTGGCAGAAAATCCTAAGAAATTTTGGTCCTATGTCAAAGTGGTAGGTGGATCAAAACAAAATGTCCTGACACTCTGTGACCAAAATGGTACTGAAACAGAGGATGACAGACTAAAGGCCGAAATACTAAATGTCTTTTTCCAAAGCTGTTTCACAGAGGAAGACTGCACTGTAGCTCCTTCCCTAGATTGTCGCACAGATGACAAAATGGTAGATATCGAAATAGACGACAGAGGCATAGAGAAACAATTAAAATCGCTCAAAAGAAGAAACTCCGCTGGACCTGATGGGATACCAGTTCGATTTTACACAGAGTACGCGAAGGAAGTTGCCCCCCTTCTTGCAGCGGTGTACCGTAGGTCTCTCGAAGAGCGTAGGGTTCCAAAGGATTGGAAAAGGGCACAGGTCATCCCCGTTTTCAAGAAGGGACGTCGAACAGATGTGCAGAACTATAGACCTATGTCTCTAACGACGATCAGTTGTGGAATTTTGAAACAGGTATTATGTTCGAGCATTATGACTTTTCTGGAGAATAGAAATAAATGAGAACAACAGGTCATGTATGATATAATAAATTACTAACGTAGCTCATGCAAATAAAAGCACAGAAAACTCTCAAATCCATTAGGGTATAGCGCATATGGAAGCCGTAATATTATGAAATAGCGTTAATTTTCAGTAACAACTACTAACTCTGGCACGACTACCGCGGGAAAGTGGGGTTCTGGGCGTGGAGAAACTAAAATGTAACAAATGAAGTAAATAATAACACATGTGAAACATAAAAAGAACAGAAGCATAAAATGTGGAGAAACTGACAAAAAAATCCTCAAAGAAAAGCCGGTACACAAGTAAACGAAAGTTCACAAAAGTAACCAGAACTGGAATCGGTAACAAAAATTGAGTTGTATAAATCAGTTCTCGTTACCAATTCCATTCATTTCATGGTTGATATTTTGATCGTTTTTCCAGCAGGTGTGTCCACTGAAATGTAACAGGATTTCTGCATTTGTAATTGCTGTCTAAACTACTGCGTAAAAAATGACAAATATTGGAACCAGTAACTATAACTGACCTATAGGTTTTAATTCTAGTTATCGATTCCAGCCATTCCACGGTTCGTTATTTAGTCAGTTTTTGCAACAAGTGTGGACTATAGTGTTACAGGATTTCAATGTGAAAAAGAAAGAATCTTGGAATTGGTATCTATAATATTTGTTATATTTTCGCCGTATTTCAGAGATCTAATAACTCTACAAACAAAAAACCGAGTCCACACACTTACTAAAACATGTCCAAAATTGAGGTCCATCGGCCGGCCGAAGAGGCCGAGCGGTTCTAGACGCTTCAGTCCGGAACCGCGCGACCACTACGGTCGTAGGTTCGAATCCTGCCTCGGGCATGGATGTGTGTGATGTCCTTAAGTTAGTTACGTTTAAGTTGTTATAAGTTCTAGAGGACTGATTAACTCAGATGTTAAGTCCCATAGTGCTCAGAACCATTTGAACCATTTGAGGTCCATCGAATGACTGAAATCGCTAACTAGAGTTCACCTGTTATATAGCTCAATTCAGGTTACCGATTTCAACAATTCCGTGGTTTAGATCGTTTTTCTGGCAAGTGTAATGTAATAGAATCTCTGCAATTGTTCTCTAAACTACTGCGAAAAAATTACAAATATTGGACCGGTAACTAGAATCAAGCTATATAAGAGGTCAATTCTAGTTACCGATTCCAGTCACTACACAGGTCATTATTTAGGTGTGCGCACTGAAATGTAACAGCATTTCTGCACTTGTAATTACTGTTTGAACTACAGCGGAAAACTGTCTAATGCTGGAATCGGTAAAGAGAGTATATAGGTCAACTCTAGTTATCGATTCCAATATTTGTTACTTTTTTTTGAATTTCGTTAATTGTGTATTGACTATTTTTATGACTCCGAGGCAGTTTTTCATATACGTTACATTTAGTTCATTTTCATGTTATTTTGCCACATTTGTTTTCATCACCGCCTTAAACCCCCACTTTCCCGGTATAGTTCCGTTAGATTCAACAGGTATTATTATAAATTAACGTTATTTTATGAAGTCCCAACTTTACCACGCGCTATATTGTAATGGAATTTAAAGATTCTCTGTGCTTTTCTTACTTGCATAAATTACGACAATAATTTATTTTACACATATATACTTCTCTTTTGTTTTGTTCTCATTTATTTCCTTTGTCTTTAGTTCGTTTAGATATAATTTGTGGGTAACGAGTAAGTAAATTATCGCATGAGCTCTGATTGTAATTTTGTCGTACCCTACATTCCTTTGTTTACCAATATCATCCTCTACATATCGTCCTTGTCTCGAGTATGACGGCATTGCTCAAAGCCGACGAGTGGAATCGGACGCTAAAACTTATCTCAAAGTTTCAAGAAGCTGCTTTAAATGATGAGACCAGGAATATACTACAACCTCCTAGGTATCGCCCCCGTAGGGAATATGAGAACAAGTTTGGATTAATTACAACGTGCCCAGAGGAATTTGAACAGTCATTCGTACCGCGCTCCATACTTGAATGGAACGGGAAGAGGTTCGAATAAGTGGTACAATGGAACCTGCCCTCTGCCGTGCAGTTCACAGTGGTTTGCAGAGCATGAATGTAGATGTAGAAGTGCTCCACTGACAACCGAGGCCGCATTGAAAGCGTTCCCAGCGATATGCGGCGCATGAGATAAATTACACGATGCTTGACACTACTGATTAGCGAGGAAAAGTTTATCAGTGGATCCGGATTAACCAGTTTTAATTAGGGTCACCAGTCTCGCTTTGATCCGGGAGACAAGGTTAAAATATTCACTATCGTAACGCTAATGATAAATGTCCTGCACCAGCATAACTGCATTGACAAAGATTCCAAGATCCGCCGACAGTTCTAGAAAACGCAGAACACTCTCAATATACCGCCTCAGACTGGTACTTTCTAACATCCGCAGAAATCTTCAAAAATGCTAAACGGGATAACAGTTCAGCTACGTAGGTCGAAGTGCGTATCAAAAACAAAACACGTCAAGTTTGCGCGGGAACAAATGAAGTTTATTATGATTGATTAAACCTCGACAGGCCCTTCTATTTCATGACACCCCTCCCTCCTGCTAGGTAACAGCTCCATGGTCAACACGCTGCCTACACCTACCAATCAAATGCTCACTCTCTACTCCGCAACACTTGAGTAAAACAGGACGAAATGTCACAATCACACTTCGACGCGCAAGTGAGGAGTTGCGAAATGCTGTTAACTTTCGTATTGAAAGATTAGCTGGACCGATTTCTGTGTTTCACTGATTTTCAACATAAGGAGTATGAAATAGTTGTAAAACATCATCTTCGCCACATAAGAACCACTATTGGCCTCGTACACCCTGAAGCCATGGAAGCCCATACCTGGGGTCAAGGGTAGGGGGCGGGGAAAGGGGGGGGGAAGGGTGTGTCCCTCCCCAAGCTCTCAGGGTAAGGAATATATATATATAATGTAGTCAGGTGTTTCCCTTTCAAGAAGATGATTTAAAACTCGATATTACGCCGGATTTTAAAAGGGTCTAGAACTTTTTTATTGCTACATACAAGTCGCCATTAACCTTCCAAAATATTAAAAAATACTCCGTGCTCCCAGGTCCAACCTTCCCAAATAACTCCCGAAATCGTTTAAACATTGTAGCCTTTCTGCTGATCCAAACTTGTATTATTGGTTCTTCACTCAAGTGCGAAAATTCTCATTGCTCATCAATATTCTCCCAATAATAGCAAAAGTGATGAGAGTCGGTGAGAAAAGTATAATGGGCAATCAAATGAAAACGAGACAAATGGAAAAAAAGTAAGCAAACTGTTTATTATTTCAAAAGTTATCGGGATATCTGTTAACACATTTATGCCGTTATGAGACAAGCCGGCCGACGTTTTCCCTGAAAAATATATGCGGTTCCCTACGGACATGCGATTCCTGGGCGTGAACCTCTTGGTCCGAAGCAAATCGTCTGCCATGGATGTCTATGTTCAGGATGGGCTCGTATGTATGCAAGGCTATTTCGTCTACGCTGCAGAAGCGTTCCTGGGAATCCCTTACACATCCTCCACACAGACCCGGTCTCTACCCTTGCGATATCCATATCTTTGGAGTCCCGAAGAAAGACATTCACGGCCCTCGACTTCCTTCGGACGAAGCATTGCACGCCTGGGTACAATCATGGTTCCGAAGGCAACCACAGACATTTTTTCCATGTAGGCATTGACCGTCTTTTCTCACAGTAGGATAAATGCATAAACAGTTAGCCATTACTTTTGAAACAGTAAACAGTTTACTTTTTTTTATCTGTCACGCTTTTACTTCATTGGCCCCTATAACATGCAAAGTGCACAAGGTGGAATCGTCAACATACAGGAATATAACAGGAGAGATCATTTGAAGCAAAAACCTTCAGGTTGACATATGCCCTATTCCGGATGGCTTATGAGATAGAACACATTTAACGTCCAATGTTTTTATTTTATATATTATTTAATACATTGTCAGAATTACACATGCATAAGAGTACATGTACAACATTAAGTAACATTAGAAAATGCGTTCTACAAAACGTATTTTAACTCTTTCACCTCTAAATATTATCGCACACATCACATTACAGCTTTTGTGCAATTGACAGTAAATATTCCTGCACAGGTTGTTGAACTGCACGCTCAGAAGAAAAATGGGAACCTAGAAGAACACCGGTTTCACGCAGTGCGCTGAAAACTCTTGTAAACCCTGTACGATTGGGAATTTGACGTGTCAGCAAGTGCCCACGGTATTTTTTTGACAGCAGCAGGAGCGCTACCATCACAGAAGCTGTAAACATACACCACATTCTTCATTAGTGTAGATGTGTGCCGAAACACAATTAATCGATTCTTGTCTCTGGTACACTCTCAATCCCTAGCACTACTTCACTCACAACATAACACGGACAGCTGGGCGTTCAATGGGTTAATTAAATCGCAGAAAGACATCCCAAGCGAAGAGGCTGAAAGTCGTTTCGTGGCCAAGACGTGTGTGCACCAATATCCCAAAAACAAATGTACATTAAATGCATCCTTTCTCGGAAACCATTCGAAATAGTTTGAAGTTGTTTGCTTCAAATGAACGTTCCTGTCATATGCCTGAATATTGACCACTCCACCTGATATACTCTGTACGTTAAGATGTCAAGGGTTAACTTCCATGCCACTAGAGGGCTCCGTGAAGAGTAAAAATTGTAGAGGGAGACATATAGTGAAATAATTGCAACAAATTATAGAAGTCATCGGGTGTAAGTGCTACTCCCAGATGAAGAGGTTGGCACAGGAGAGGAAATCGTGGCGGGCCGCATCAAACCATTCACAAAACTGATGACAACAGTACTTCTGTGATGTTTTTGACTCTTCGAAGAACTTCTTACATTATCACTTCTAACTCCGTTGTACCTTGCCTGAAGTAATTACAAAGTATTTTATTCTTAAACTAACCTTGTAATCTCTCAACCAAACGTTCAGATAGCATTGTGGATCTCTCTCAGCACACTTTAGACTGATTAGGGAAAAACCATCCTATCAGCTCCCGACTTCAAAGCAAGGGCCTTTAGATCATGAAACTGGCGGAAACTCCACGAGTCTTTGGCTCTCACATTACTCACAGCCAAAATCTCCGGATCAGACTCAAAAGACCGTAAAATTCTTGCCCCAAATAAAAATCAAATCAGACATTTGCTCCTAATTTCCATGGCCTCGAAAACGATACGTTAGAACCAATATTGTAATCATAATCGCACATTCTTTTCCTGGTTGTATTTTAGTAGCTCTTGAAACCAGCCTTATTGCTGAAGACCACAACAAACACATTTTAGAAGTGCTACTTCTTCCCTTAACTATACTGCCTTTCTATTTTTTAACTAAATTAATAGGACTTGAAAAACTCCATTTGAAAACACATCAGTTATACAGTCTTCATTGTCCGGTGTAACGGAAAAAAAGGACAGTAAATTTGCATCGTTGTTCTCTGCGGGCAGTATATTTTGATTGCATCGCTGCAATCGACGGGTCTGGCCCATCAAAGAGCTGGAAGATGTACAAAACTAAAGAGCCCTTTTCACGTCCGTAGCATGGCTATTCAATGGATGTGCATTTGGGCTGTGAAACCTAATATCGGAGGACTCGCAATCTACTCTTTAACAAACTGCGGAAATTGATTTTCGAAAATCATCTCTCTTTGTAAACTAAAGGGGAGATTATACGAATCTCATTTAGCGACAGACGTTGAATTAGTTCTCTGTTTGCCAGTCTGCGCAAATGCCGAATCGCATTAGCACATAAAATGATCTGATATTCATATCGAGCATAAACAAAGGTCTCGATTGATACAGATAAAATACGTAACTATTATTAATGTTCTCACAGCACAATCCACTAATTTTCTCAACAGCCGGTCACAGTGAATAATGATTAAATAATTTATAAATTTGCCATGGCATTTCTCTCCCACTAGCAGAAAATTATTAAACGTTATGTGATGTAAGATAGTAGAAGAAACATTTTTCGTTAACGCATAGTCTCCGCTAACAATTTTTGAGGAATGCTGAAAGTATAAGCAAATGTAACCTCTCCATGAAGTGTCGGATCAGGCCACAATACATAGAATAGTGCAGTTTAATGGAGGCGTCTCTGAGTCCTAATTTGTAACTTCGTGATTTTCTGTATCGTGAACCATCTACACATCACATTTCCATCGTACAAACTGCAGTGAAATCCGTATAAAAGATGTTCAATGTTTTAGCACCCGAATTTGCTAAATGTTACGGCAATAGAACAACCGCAGCTAAATTATGCACGAGTAGTCGAGATAGCCTGATACAAACATAGAAGTGAACGCATTGTTTGTTACGAGATTGTCTTGGTACACAAATCATCAATAGGCCGAATATTGTTGGCAGCACTATATTTTTTGTAACCTTAACGGAACCAAACAATCGCTTGAATCTCAATACATAGTGTGAGAACTGTTGCTGGCTTACGTTGAACAAATTGAAATCAATTGTGAAACACCTTTCAAAATCCACAAGTGTTTCAGTAGAACCGTCAAGCATTCTTAGATAGCTGAATGTAATGGATATCTCTCCATCCCTCCAGTAGATAATACATTCCCTGAGACAGATAGTGACCTCCGTTAGATTCCCGTTACGGCAGACAATTTTACGAGGGACATCAATAAGTCAATTCTGGCTGAAAAAAAGGTGCAGAATTTGTTACGGGACGTCGTGGAATATTCGCGCTTCAGCCCCCTACAGTTCCGTGTAGTTTCATTCAACATGGCGAATGTAACGGAGATGCATTCCAAGCACAGCTGTCACTGAGTTTGGCTCTGAGCACTATGGGACTTAACATCAATGGTCATCAGTCCCCTAGAACTTAGAGCTACTTAAACCTAACTAACCTAAGGACATCACACAACATCCAGTCATGTCACTGAGTTTCTTTTGGCAGATATTCATATACTCCAGCAGAATGTCAACAGAGACCTGGTAGTGCGTCATTGGGCGAGGCGTCTCTCATTACCGCAACAGGGTAGCGCAAACCTGTCGGAGCTCCCGCGTGCTGGCCGGCCGCACACACCTGTGATTCCTGCATCGTTGGAAAAACTGAAAAAAAAAAATGATCGGCTTCACACAAGTCTGCGCAGCCGAGAGGGACTCACCAAACATCCCAGAACTATCCCTTATCCATCCTACATCCCGGATCTCGCACGCTCCGACACTCATCTGTTTGGCCCAATGAAGGATGCACTCCCGGGCAAGCAGTACGTGGATGATGGAGAGGTGATGGAGATGACGCAGCAAGACGTTGGCTTCGACAGTGACCAGTAGAGAGGTTCCATGCAGGCATTTAGGCACTCCCAATAAGGCGGCGTAAGGCCGTCGCATTGAACGGAGACTACATTTAAAAATAACGTTTTTTAGCCAAAAGAGTTGGGAGTAATAAGGTTATTGGAATTCCGACTAAAACTAACTTGCTTTAGAAAGAAATGTGTTGCATTACATATTGAACCCCCTTTCGGAACTTGTCACAAATGTTTATCGTTGAGTATAGTCAACAGTTCATCAGAAATAAGTCTCGTATGCACCGTCTTTCTAAATCGTTTGTAGCATAACAGAGATTCTTGAAACCGTTTGAGACTCCGCGACAAAAAGCAGATTCAGTGACACAAATGTTCCATAAAAAAGTTCCAAAGTTTACACAATGTACATTGTTTATCGTTCCTTAACGTACTTAAAAGAGACCGTTCCTTCGGATGACATTTGTAGCTTCGGCAGATGTTAGCGTGTGGAAAACGAACAGCGTCATCTGTTAAAGATAAATAAATCCTTTGACTTTTCCATTAGCTGTATGTTACCTGAAGGTCGTCTCACTCCTATGCATTCAACAGGATCAGCTAAGCGGTCCGAGCGTGTAACGACATAAAGCAAGCTGTACTTGCCGGACTCGGGCCAACTCAGTAGTTTTCGGTAGATGCATGGAGTGACAACTAGGTATTCCAATTTATTACACTTGATGCAGGCTTAGTCGCTAACTAGTAAAGACACTGTGTATGCTGTTTGTGCTGACTAGGGCCAAATCGATAGTTTTAGATAGTAGTAACACATACACTATGTGATCAAGAGAATCCGGACACTACCAAAAACATACGTTTTTCATATTAGGTCCACCGTGAGGCCACTTACTGCCAGGTACTCCATATCAGCGAACTCCGGAGTCACTACACAACGTGAGAGAGCAGAATGAGCCGACCGTCGTGACAGAGCGGTTCTAGGCGCTTAAGACCTGAACCGCGCTGCTGCTACTGTCGCAGGTTCGAATCCTGCCTTAGGTTAGTTAGGTTTAAGTAGTTCTAAGTCTAGGGGGCTGATGACCTTAGATGTTAAGTCCCATACTGCTTAGAGCCATTTAAACCATTTGAGAGCAGACAGGGATGCTCTGCGGAACTCATGGAATTCGAACGTGCTCAGGTAATTGGGTATCACTTGCCTCATACGTCTGTACGCGAGATTTCCTCATTTCTAAACGTCCCTAGGTCCACTGTTTCCGATGAGATGGTGAAGTGGAGACGTGAACGGACACTTACGGCACAAAAGCGTACAGGCCGACCACGTCTATTGATTGACAGAGATCGCCGACAGTTGAAGAGGGTCGTAATGTGTAATAGGCATACATCTATCCAGACCACCACCCAGGAATTCCATACTGCATCAGGATCCACTGCAAATACTCTGACAGTTAGGCGGGAGGTGAGAAAACTTGGATTTCATGATCGAGCAGCTGCTCATGAGACACAAATACCGCCGGTAAATGCCAAACGACGTCTCGCTTGGTGTAGGGAGGGTTAACATTGGACAGCTGAACAGTGAAAAAACGTTGTGTGGAGTGACGAATCACGGTAAACAATGTGGCGAACCGGTGGCAGGTTGTGGAATGCGAATGCCCGTTGAATGTCATCTACCAACGTGTGTTGTGCCAACAGTAAAATTCTGAAGCGGTGGTGTTATGGCGTGGTCGTGTTTTTCATGGAGGGGTCTTGCACGACTTGTTGTTTTGCTGGCACTTATCACAGCACAGGCCTACAACGATGTTTTAAGCCCCTTCTTGCTTCCCACTGTTAAAGAGCAATTCGGGGATGGCGATTGCATCTTTCAACACGATCGAGCACCTGTTGGCAATGCACAGCCTGTGGAGGAGTGGTTATACGACAGTAACGTCCCTGTAATGGACTGGCCTGCACAGAGTCCTGACCTGAATTCTACAGAACGGCTCTGGGATGTATTGGAACGCCGACTTCGTACCAGGCCCCACCGACCGACATTGATACGTCTCCTCAGTGCAGCACTCCGTGAAGAATTGCCTTCCAGCACCTGAATGAACGTATGCCTTGCGAGAGTGGAAGCTGTCATCAAGGCTAAGGGAGGCCCAACACCATATTGAATACCAGCGTTACCTATGGAGGGTGCCACGAACTTGTAATTCATTTTCAGCCAGGTGTCCGGATACTTTTGACCACATAGTGTACATATTCCATTTGTTGCGGGTTGAGTTGGCGCACGGCTTCGTGCACGACTCGTGAGAGTAACGACACGAAGTAATACAAAATATACCATTTCGCTACTCTTGATGTGTTTCTTTACTCCTGCTTATTCGCTAACGCCATGCGCGTACCTGTCCACCCAACAGAGAATGCAATATAGGTAATGCGTGACTTTCATAGCGCAAAGAAAAGTTCAGGTCTTTAATTTCATTTCTTTCCTGCATCCTGTAGGCAGCAACAGTATTATTACAATAGTCATAAATTGATTTCATTAAATTAGAGGTCTTAATGTACCTGCTTGATTTAACAAATAGGTTAAGCAGTATTACATGACAGATTATGTCCAAACTGACATGAAACGTATTTTATAACGATTATATATATACAAATAGCCAGTAATAGTCGAGTCTTTAATGCTGCCTTATAACTGCAGACAATATTCAGTACTGCTAATGATATCTAACTGATTACTTTGGTTTCTTTTATAACGATGAAGAGGGACCTGTCATTTTTTGCAGTCTTGGTGCATTTGTTAGCTGGCTCACAAAACGTGTTAGCTTACTCAAAAAGGACCAGAGAGTCATAAGTGTGTTTGAAGCTGAAAGCAGGTCGGAGTCAAAGAATTCGCCCCATCCTATCTCAGCATAGCAGGCCACTCGAATGCGGCCTGACTGGAGTAAAATTGCTTAGTGCAAGACACTAGGAGAAATCCTTTTAACAAAGATAAAATATAAGCCATTTATAGCCTTCACTGTGGTAAATAAAGCGTGAGACCAGCTGTTTCGTCTGCAGCCACTCTCAGTGGGTCTCAGTTATTATATCTGTAGAAGGCGTGCTGTTCTGCTTGTATCTGTATGTAAGCCTTTCAATTGGGTTAGAAACCTGTCATCTGATAGTGCTAAGAATGTGAGAGCAATGCAATCACTGAGTCGAAGGAGACTCAAGTTTACTGAACTTTTATTGGTGTTTAAATGTACAGTTTTAACGTTGGGAGGCAGATAGTTGCTTTCATCATGCAACTTAGGTATTCCACTGGTGTGTGTACTTATTTTTATGGGTTTCTTTCTTTTAACCTCTAACCATTTTTGCAGTCGTTGACTGTATCCACGATATGTTTTCATGATCATGCTTTAATGCATCCAGCCACCTGTGCCACGTTTGTATTTGATAATTACAGTTCTTTGACCATTTACGAAATGTTTACGTACTTAATTGAGTGATAATTCATTTGTTTTATGGTAATAAACCCAATTGTTATAGTGACCGCTACTTTCTTTTGTAGTTAGATGGGTCCCCTCACTTACACATCCATGTGTGGTGTGATACCCAAAGTTTCATGCTTGACTGGGTCACCCCTAATTCCTTCAGTCAGATGTTTCTGTTGCTTGACATTGTATTTCTTAAATGTGTATGATGTTATGGGGAGCTTGCCTTTCCTGCAGGTCACCAGGTATCAGACTTACAGCATCTTGGGGGTATTCTAAACAGCTCAGCTGACATGACACAGCACTATACATGAACCAAGAGATATTTCGGGTGGAAATAATTGATATTTATACGACGTACATGAGCAGTGAATTTATTTTATTTTTATTTTTTGTTTTACATATGTAGTTCAATGGGGTCAAACTGGTGAGCAAACCTCTATGGTCATGGAACGAGTCAACAGATGAGATTAATCAGAAATATTAGTAATAGACAAAATAAAATTGACACAATTCCTATGCAGACGACAAGCTGCTGAGTATACAGTATATTTGCATTATCATCAATATAAACAGGAATTTGCTAATTTTTCCCCCAGAAACTCCCCAACAGAACAGAAGGAGTGAGTTGTGAAAATGTTCAGTTTTAACTTGGAAGTGTGAGAATTATTGTTAAGATTTTTGAACTCTTGTAGTAACTCATTGAAAATGGATATGGTAGAAATCTACACGCCTTTCTGCGCATGAGTCAAGAAAGTGCAATCCAAATGCAGACTTGATTTCTGCTGAGTGAAAGCCGCTAATTCTTGGAAATATGCATATAATGTTAACAGCAAACGACAATGAAGAAAATACGTATTCGGGGGCTAATGTCACAATGGCTATACTTCTGAACAGTGATCGATAAAACAGTCACAAACTTACGCCATATAATGCTGAACTGCATGTTTCTGAGCCAAAAATACCTTTTTGAATGATATGAATAATCTCACAACATAATTTCATATGTCAGAATCAAAGGAAAATAAGTAAAGTACACTAATATTTGTTTTGTACCACCACTTATTGCAGATACTGTTTTAATGGTAACTTTGGCAGCATTCAGTTATTGAACAAGATCCTGAAAATGGGTTTTTAATGACAGCTTCCATCTATCTGAACAATTAGGAATTTTGATTGTTCAGACTCATTATTTATATGCCCATTCTGTGTAATCGAAATGTCAGTTCTTCTCGTAGTTAAATTGTGTGTTAGAACCTGTAAAAGCTAAGTCTTACTGTGAATTCCTGGAAGACATGTACTTATGTCTTGAACTGTAGTATTTGTTGCATTGCCCATATTACACTCAACAAATATTTCAGAATCATCAGTCATTTTAAAAGGTATATCACTTATATGTATAGGTTACACTAAGGTCCAACACTGATGCCTGGGGTACCCCCACGTAACCATGACCCAAATGCACGCTACCCCACAATCGGTTTCATTACTGTGTAGTGTGACCTTCAGATGTCTGTTCATAAAGTACGAGAGAAATCATTTGTGGACTACTGCTCTTATCTGACAAAGGTCCAACTTCTGCAGTAATATTTCGTGATCAACACAATTAAATGTCTTATTTAAATCAAAGAGGACGTCTAGTGCCTCACAGAGAGAACATAGCATTTTGAATTGTTCTACATCTACATAGATACTCAGCAAATCACATTTAAGTGCCTGGCAGAGGGTTGTTAAACCACGGTGCGTTTGATGGAGAGGATATAAAATATAAACTGGCAATGGCAAGGAAAGCGTTTCTGAAGAAGAGAAATTTATTAACATCGAGTATAGATTTAGATGTCAGGAAGTCTTTTCTGAGAGTATTTGTATGGAGTGTAGGTATGTGTGGTAGTGAAACATGGGCGATAAATAGTGTAGACAAGAAGAGAGTAGCAGCTTTCGAAATGTCGTGCTACAGAAGAATGCTGAAGATAGATCGGTATTTCACGTACTGAATAGAATTGGGGAGAAGAGGAATTTGCAGCACAACTTGATTAGAAGAAGGAATCGGTTAGTAGGACATGTTCTGAGGCATCAAGGGATCACCAATTTAGTACTGGAGGGCAGCGTAGAGGGTAAAAATCGTAGAGGGAGACCAAGAGATGAATACGCTAAGCAGATTCAGGAGGATGTAGGTTGCAGTAGTTACTTGGAGATGTATAAGCTTGCACAGGATAGAGTAGCTTGAAGAGTTGCATCAAACCAGTCACTGAACTGAAGACCACAACAACAACAACAACCGTTAAAGAGCTCCTTGAAAATCAGATAGCTAATCTGCATCCCGGTATAGAAAGCCTCTGAACTATAACACTGTTAAGCGATTCTCTGATAAAACTGTCACATTTTTAAGTGGTGCTCTGATACACAAACTACGTCAGAGTCAATATCTATAAGCAGTTCACTAATATAATCTTTAATTACTGATATTTTTGAGGGTTATTCCTTAAGTAGAGAGTTCCTTCAAGCAGGGATACCTATCAGCTGACTTCAGACTAAAAGGCGTGCAGATGCGAGACCCAATTACTACAGGAATTTTCCCATGAATGATCACAACACCCTCCACTACACTGTAACCGATAAGCTTTGCCAGCCTCCTACGCACATTCCTATTGGTACAGGCTATGCCTAGTGAAATCCGATCTGTCGACAGACTCCACAGGTACCACAGAAATGTCAGCCATACAGTCTGTCACCAGTGCCTTCTCAAGCCCTATGTTAATACACCCAACACCTGTATTGAGATGAGGCCGATCATGTCGCTGAAATAGCTGCACGAGACGCACATTTGTAGTATAAATCTGATTAGGTCTCTTTACTAGGTCGCCACCTATGTTATACTCGCTGTCCGTAACAAGACTATGCACGGTTCCGCCTCATTTGTACAATTATGTAACTCCCCACTGTCATCGGTCTCCTGAGCCAACGCTGCACTAGCCTTCACAATAGGCTACTGGAGACCTGGTACTCACTCTCTAACATTTGCTGCCAGAAGACCTACCTAACAGCATAACTTATAGTAGTGTCTGGAATGAGATTTTCACTCTGCGACGGAGTGTGTGTGCTGATATGAAGCTTCCTGGCAGATTTAAACTGTGTGCCGGACCAAGACTCGAACTCGGGACCTTTGCCTTTCGCGGGCAAGTGCTCTACCAAATGAGCTACCCAAGCACGACTCACTCCCCGTCCCCATAACTTTACTTCCGCCAGTACCTCGTCTCCTACCTTCCAAACTTCACACGAGCTCTCCTACGAACTATGCAGGACTATCACTCCTGATAGAAAGGATATTGCGGAGACATGGCTTGGCCACAGCCTAGGGGATGTTTCGAGTATAGATTTAAGTGTCAAGAAGTCGTTTCTGAAAGTATTTGTATGGAGTGTAGACATGTATGGAAGTGAAACTTGGACGATAAATAGTGTAGACAAGAAGAGAGTAGAAGCTTTCGAAATGTGGTGCTACAGAAGAATGCTGAAGATTAGATAGTTTCTTATAGTAGTGTAATTGACGTTTTTCCTCAACAGTAACAGTTTGCGGGTGAAGCTGGCTGCTGAAACAAAAACATGGAAACCAAGAACCTTTGAAACATCTGTAACAGGAAAGATTGTCAGCGGATCTCATAGAACAGCTAACAAAATATTCCTGAATTTTATTAATGCCTACAGTAATAATTATACTGACGTATTAAATTCTGAAATATTCTACATTAAATGAATACTGTGGTTCTCTAAACATTCGGAGCGGTGAAAGAAACCAGCTTTACTTTCTTTAATTTTATTACGAAGTCAATGATCCCTGTATAGGAGAGAATCAATAAAATATTTTTGCATTCAAAGGAAAAAAGTAGATAATTGGAATTTGGTGAAAAGACCAAGCCGCAACGAAAAACTCCCTTGTTTTAATGATTGCCACCACAATGCGCGTATCATATACTTAATACGCTCTCTCCTGTAACGTCTGCGCGGATGCAGATATTCTCTGACATATCCATGAGCATCGGCAGTAATAATTACGTTGTGGCTTTTGTTCATTTATTTCAACGAGCCATACAGACAGAGGCGTTCGAAGTAATTAACGAGTAACGGGCTCAAACTCATAGAGAGGCCGACGGTAGAGTACTGCCAATGCAGGCTGCAAGTATTCAGGAGGACCATTATCAAGTGAGATTGTCACTAGTATCATATTAATTTTATTTATTGTAACCATCAGTAAGTCATACGGGATATTAATGATTTTTATGTTGTTGTTGTGGTCTTCAGTCCGAAGCCTGGTTTCATGCAGTTCTCCACGCTAGTCGGTCCTATGCAGACCCTTTCGACTCTTCGTAACTGCTGTAACCTATGTCCACCAGAAACTGTTCGTTGCTGTCAAACCTTGATGTCCTATTATTTTTCTTCTCTGGCCAAACCCCCGTCCTCCACACACACACACACACACACACACACACACACACACACACACACACACACACACACACACACACACAAACAAACACTCCCCTCCTTTACTATACCTTGTGGCCTAAGGACTTGTCCTCTCAACCGATCCCTTCTTCTAGTCACACTGTACCATAAATTTCGTTTCTCCCCAGTTACATTCAGTTTTTGTTCGTCAGTACGAACCACGTATCTAAACTTCAGCATTCTTCTGTAGCAATAGTACAAAAACTTCCGTTCTCTTCTTGTCTGCACTGCATTATCATCCACGTTCCACTTCCTTACTAGGCTGCGCTCCAGACTAATACCTTCAGAAAATAAGAGGAAACGTTGCACAAATGATACAAAACTTGTATAAAGTTTGTGCTTCTTTGTTATTTTCTGGTGGTGTCCTAGAACTATTATGAGTTGGGGCTGGCACACCTAGTTTCCGAATGGGCGAAAGGCGTCCCCGGAGGCTGATCAGAAAGCCTCCCCGGTGCGTCTGACAAACCGGTTTCAGGCACTGTCTCTGGCTGAGCCAGATGCAGCTGCCTGCCCTGTTTCAGAGGATCATTCTCAGCCTTCAAGGTCCGGGCAATCGCAGAGGGTGGGCTTATTGGTAGTTGGGAGCTCCAATGTTAGGCGCGTAATGGGGCCCCTTAGGGATATGGCGGCTAAGGAGGGGAAGAAATCCAGTGTGCACTCCGTGTGCATTCCGGGAGGAGTCATTCCTGATGTGGAAAGGGTCCTTCCGGATGCCATGAAGAGCACAGGGTGCAGCCAGCTGCAGGTGGTGGCACATGTCGGCACTAATGACGTGTGTCGCTTTGGATCTGAGGAAATTCTCTCTGGATTCCAGCGGCTATCTGATTTGGTGAAGGCTGCCGGTATTGCTTACGAGATGAAGGCAGAGATCACCATCTGCAGCATCGTTGACAGAACCGACTGCGGACCTTTGGTGCAGAGCCGGGTGGAGGGTCTGAATCAGAGGCTCAGACGGTTTTGCGACCGTATTGGCTGCAGATTCCTTGACTTGCGCCATAGGGTGGTGGGGTTTCGGGTTCCGCTGAATAGGTCAGGAGTTCACTACACTCAGCTGGCGGCTACACGGGTAGCGGAGGCTGTGTGGCGTGGACTGGGCGGTTTTTTAGGTTAGAAGGCCTCGGGAAAGTGCGGGATGGGCTGCAATGTCAAAGGGTGCTTGGCAATTACAGGACGTGCTTGGATCAAGGAACAGTCGGAATTATAGTTGTAAACTGTTGTAGTTGCGCTGGAAAAGTCCCTGAGCTTCAAGCGCTAATAGAAAGCACAGAAGCTGATATCGTTATAGGTACAGAAAGCTGGCTAAAGCCTGAAATAAGTTCTGCAGAAATTTTTACGAAGTCTCAGACGGTGTTCAGGAAAGATAGATTAGGCAGAATTGGTGGTGGAGTGTTGGTGTCTGTCAGTAGTGGTTTATCTTGTAGTGAAGTCGAAGTAGATACTCCGAGCGAATTGGTGTGGGTGGAGGTTATACTTAACAGCCGAATTAAGTTAATAATTGGCTCCTTCTACCGACCCCCAGACTCCGATGATACAGTTGCGGAACAGTTCAGAGAAAGTTTGAGTCTCGTAACAAATAAATACCCCACTCATACGGTTATAGTTGGTGGGGACTTCAACCTACCTTCGGTATGTTGGCAAAAATACTTGTTCAAAACCGGTGGTAGGCAGAAAACGTCTTCCGAGATTGTCCTAAATGCATTCTCCGAAAATTATTTAGAGCAGTTAGTCCACGAACCCACGCGAATTGTAAATGGTTGCAAAAACACACTTGACCTCTTGGCCACAAACAATCCAGAGCTGATAGAGAGCATCATGACTGATACAGGGATTAGTGATCACAAGGTCATTGTAGCTAGGCTCAATACCATTTCTTCCAAATCCATCAGAAACAAACGCAAAATAATTTTATTTAAAAAAGCGGATAAAGTGCCACTAGAAGCCTTCCTAAAAGACAATTTCCATTCCTTCCGAACTGACTATGCGAATGTAGACGAGATGTGGCTCAAATTCAAAGATATAGTAGCAACAGCAATTGAGATATTCATACCTCATAAATTGGTAAGAGATGGAACGGATCCCCCGTGGTACACAAAAAAGGTCCGAACGCTGTTGCAGAGGCAACGGAAAAAGCATGCGAAGTTCAGAAGAACGCGAAATCCTGAAGATGGGCTAAAATTTACAGACGCTCGAAATTTGGCACGTACTTCGATGCGAGATGCCTTTAATAGGTTCCACAACGAAACATTGTCTCGAAATTTGGTAGAAAATCCGAAGAAATTCTGGTCGTATGTAAAGTACACAAGCGGAGAGACGCAGTCAATACCTTCGCTGCGCAGTGCCGATGGTACTGTTATCGACGACTGTGCCGCTAAAGCGGAGTTATTGAACGCAGTTTTCCGAAATTCCTTCACCAGGGAAGACGAATGGAATATTCCAGAATTTGAAACACGAACATCTGCTAGCATGAGTTTCTTAGAAGTAGATACCTTAGGGGTTGCAAAGCAACTCAAATCGCTTGATACGGGCAAGTCTTCAGGTCCAGATTGTATACCGATTAGGTTCCTTTCAGATTACGCTGATACTATAGCTCCCTACTTAGCACTCATATACAACCGCTCGCTCACCGATAGATCTGTACCTACAGATTGGAAAATTGCGCAGGTCGCACCAGTGTTCAAGAAGGGTAGTAGGAGTAATCCATTTAACTACAGACCTATATCATTGACGTCGGTTTGCAGTAGGGTTTTGGAGCATATACTGTATTCAAACATTATGAATCACCTCGAAGGGAACGATCTATTGACACGTAATCAGCATGGCTTCAGAAAACATCGCTCTTGTGCAACGCAGCTAGCTCTTTATTCGCACGAAGTAATGGCCGCTATCGACAGGGGATCTCAAGTTGATTCCGTATTTCTAGATTTCCGGAAAGCTTTTGACACCGTTCCTCACAAGCGACTTCTAATCAAGCTGCGGAGCTATGGGGTATCGTCTCAGTTGTGCGACTGGATTCGTGATTTCCTGTCAGGAAGGTCGCAGTTCGTAGTAATAGACGGCAAATCATCGAGTAAAACTGAAGTGATATCAGGTGTTCCCCAGGGAAGCGTCCTGGGACCTCTACTGTTCCTGATCTATATAAATGACCTGGGTGACAATCTGAGCAGTTCTCTTAGGTTGTTCGCAGATGATGCTGTAATTTACCGTCTAGTAAGGTCATCCGAAGACCAGTATCAGCTGCAAAGCGATTTAGAAAAGATTGCTGTATGGTGTGTCAGGTGGCAGTTGACGCTAAATAACGAAAAGTGTGAGATGATCCACATGAGTTCCAAAAGAAATCCGTTGGAATTCGATTACTCGATAAATAGTACAATTCTCAAGGCTGTCAATTCAACTAAGTACCTGGGTGTTAAAATTACGAACAACTTCAGTTGGAAGGACCACATAGATAATATTGTCGGGAAGGCGAGCCAAAGGTTGCGTTTCATTGGCAGGACACTTAGAAGATGCAACAAGTCCACTAAAGAGACAGCTTACACTACACTCGTTCGTCCTCTGTTAGAATATTGCTGCGCGGTGTGGGATCCTTACCAGGTGGGATTGACGGAGGACATCGAGAGGGTGCAAAGAAGGGCAGCTCGTTTTGTATTATCGCGTTATAGGGGAGAGAGTGTGGCAGATATGATACACGAGTTGGGATGGAAGTCATTACAGCATAGACGTTTTTCGTCGCGGAGAGAGCTTTTTACGAAATTTCAGTCACCAACTTTCTCTTCCGAATGCGAAAATATTTTGTTGAGCCCAACCTACATAGGTAGGAATGATCATCAAAATAAAATAAGAGAAATCAGAGCTCGAACAGAAAGGTTTAGGTGTTCGTTTTTCCCGCTCGCTGTTCGGGAGTGGAATAGTAGAGAGATAGTGTGATTGTGGTTCGATGAACCCTCTGCCAAGCACTTAAATGTGAATTGCAGAGTAGTCATTTAGATGTAGATGTAGATGGGAATCAGAGAATCAAGTTGGTGGTACCCTTGCAGGTTTGCACCAACGTGGAGCATCGGAGTGTCATTAGATTACTGTTAGCTGAAGGGCTGAAACCAATCGAAACTGGACAGCAGTGCAACATGCTGAAAATGTTCTGTGCCAAGTATTGAAGACTCGCCACACCCGGGTACTCTCTCTGTGCAGTCACGGAGAACAACATTGAGAGTTGTTCAGTTGACACGGGAAAACAGGCGTATTGCGGTGAGTGATATTGCAGCAACGACGAACATGAGTGACAGATCAGCTCACCACATTGTTCACGACGTACTGATGTTCAAGAAAGTGCGAGTGATATGAGTTCCAAAACATTTTACATCAGAAATAAAGGAAAGGCGCGTGGATGTGTCCAGGGAGATATGAAGTGCCTCTGCTTGCCCCACCGCTCCCATCTTCCCCACATCTGGCATATTCAGATTATCACT
Source organism: Schistocerca gregaria (assembly GCF_023897955.1). Taxonomy (NCBI): domain Eukaryota; kingdom Metazoa; phylum Arthropoda; class Insecta; order Orthoptera; family Acrididae; genus Schistocerca; species Schistocerca gregaria. The sequence continues at coordinate 417,270,465 of NC_064925.1, read as the reverse complement.
TTTCTAATCCACTGAAAGAAGCTCTTAGTGGCTCATGATTCCCTTATGCGGTGGAACTCCAGACAACAGTGCGTAAATGGCTACAGACATGCTGCCCCAACTATTCTTTGAATGTGGAATTGAGAATCTTGTCCAGCGCTGGCGTAAGTGCATAGCGAGGGGTATTACGCTGAAAAATAATTGAGCATGATATTCTATCCTCGTAATAGATTCCTCTAAAAAGTTCCAATTTTTTATCGAAGGACCACTGTACTTCAATTTACATTCTGCGTTAACAATTTTATCGTTCTCAGAAACGCTTTTAGTTCTATTGTCAGTCTGCATTTTATATTCTCTCCACTTCGGTCGGCGTCAGTTCTTTTACTTGCCAAATTACAAAACTCATCTACTACTTTTAGTTCCTCAGTTCCTAACTTAATTCCCTCAGCATCACCTACAGTGGAAGTCAAGGCAGCAGTGCTAAATTGAAGGTAATACACACGCCCCCAACTGTTCTTTGCATGTGGAATTGAAAAGCTTATTCAGCATCTATTCTCCAGTACCTTTATTTTACTTTAAGATAACCACCATATAACCTCTTTTCAATACACTATCCGTCGTGTTCAACTGATGATCCATGCCCTTTGCCGTGTCTGACAGAAAAACAATACCTTATTTTTTAATTTTCTTCTCAAAATGGTTCAAATGGCTCTGAGCACTATGGGACTCAACTGCTATGGTCATTAGTCCCCTTGAACATAGAACTACTTAAACGTAACTAACCTAAAGACATCACACACATCCATGCCCGAGGCAGAATTCGAACCTGCGACCGTAGCAGTCGCACGGTTCCGGACTGCGCGCCTAGAACCGCGAGACCACCGCGGCCGGCAATTTTCTTCTCAGTGAACATTAATTTCCTTTTGAAATTTCTCTTTGCTTTCCATTACTGCTGGCGCTCTGGACAGATTAAATAACATCGGGAATAGCTACAATCCTGTCTCACTGCGTTCTCAACTACTGTTTCCCTCTCATGTCAGGTTTCTGTACAAGTTCTACATAATTTTTGACTCTCTGTGGTTCACCCATGCTATCTCCGGGATTTCAAAAAGTGTATTACATTCAACAAAAAGTTTCCTTGAATCTACAAATGGCGCAAACGTCGCTTTACCTTGCTTCAATCTATGCTGTAAAATAAGTGAAATAAATTCAGTTATTTACTGTTCGTGTAGTTTATTTCTTTAGCGGCGCTTCGCCAGATTGAATCTGTTTTCTCAAATGAAGATTTGTGTCGTACAGAAGAGACACTTTATAGATTAGTTCTGTAACTTCTTCCCACATCATATCAACCAGCTGGAGAGTGAATCCAACGTTCTGCGCAGGAGGCAAAAAATTATGCCACCCTCATAACCTCACGTAGCTGAGGCACATCTGAAGAGGATTTCCGTACGCCAAGATACCCGTATCTTCCCATGCTTCACTTATAATTTATTCTCTTCGTTGTAAGGCATGTTGCTCAAGCCAGATTTCTTAAGGTCAAGTTAGGTTAGCGATAGGCCGAGCCAGTCAGTTTTGAAACTGTGTATGTTTACAGCGTTGAAGAAAGAAGTATTTGTGATGATGACACACGAGGGGTCAGTTAATGAGCCACGCAACTCTGTAGGAAGTGTAGGTCCTAGAAAACACAATGCGATTAATTGTGAATATTTGTTCCAGCCAACAGTTTATAGAATGTGTTCAACTAATCTAGCCGTGAAACTCATTATATGATTAACAGCAGCCCAAGGAACAGGTGGATAGTTTAAAAAACTGATAGTTGTTATGCAGCGCAGTAAGTGATCATCCAGTTGGGTCCTTCTCAGTGCTAGCTGGCTTTATGTAACTCGGTACTTATCATGCCTGTTACATCGTTTTGAGTAAATAGCTGTAAAGACCTAATACTGCTTGATTACGTTTGCTGATCGATCACGGGGAACACCAGAACCGTAAAATACGTAGATGTGTAGGTGTGTACATCCAGAACTACTTAAAGTGGAAAGACTATGCCACATTAGTTTTACTAAAAAGGGATTCACTGGAAGAATCTGAAGCATATGTGGTTTAGGAAGGGGAGTAGAGGATAATATTAAAATCCAAAGAACTCTCCACTACAACGTAAGGTGACTTCAGGATACAGATTTAGTGTCACCAGACCTGAAGGCTAAGAATCAACAAGGAGTATATGAAATATAAAAATTAAAGAAAAAATAAAAACTGAAATTTCTGAAAAAATAAATGGATCATTAAAAACGTGCGTCGCGCTAGTCTAAACGTAAACTTTTCTCTATGATATAAATCTAACGTTAAGGCACTGACTCACACATCACAAACTTTTATTTATCGAACATGTGGCTGGTCGCAAGCGAAGATGGTACACAAGAAAGATAAGATATTGTTATTTTATGTTTAAGTAAAAAAGCTGCACTAGACTGTACGCATGATAAGTCCTTAGAGTTGGGAATTCTCTCTGTTGGAAATTCTATATGGAAGAGAAAATCAGTAAATTCTCTAACAAGTGAAGTAGTACGGTTGATGTGCTCAGCTTAGTAGCTGTCCTATCATAATGAAAAATGTGAAAAATTGGTGCTACTTAGTAATGGAACCCCTCATTTGTAAAGATGAGTACAGTAAAATTTGTCACTTTTGGCTTTTACTTGTCAACTCGCGTAATCGCGTTGCAAAAACTACAAAGCAAGTGGCAAGAGAACTACAACAGATAGTGATTGCGGAATCAGTCGCGAGTTTTTTTTTTTTTAAATGGATGTTGGCACATCCAAACGACACCAGTCTACATCCGGGATAAAGGTTTCGGCGTCTTTCCCAAAGATCATCGATATGATATCTCGATCAAAGAAATTCATCTCAAGTGTCAGATGTTGATTCCTACAAATATAATTAATGCAGACATCTGACACTGATACACACACACACACACACACACACACACACACACCAGTACGCGCAAGCACCTACTCGTATAAACATTTATTTGTGCAAGATATTACCATAAACTAATTTCTTCCTCCAGAAGGAATTATACGTCGAGTTACTTTAAGCAGAGACTTTTTAATTTATAGGCATAATCACAGATTTTCTTTTTTTTTAAAAAAAAATTCTTTATTTCCATAAAAGAATGTTAATTTTACATCTAGCCCACTGCCTTATTTGATTAGTGGGCCAAGTTAGTTATACAAGGATAATTAGCAGCTAATTCTAAATCCTATGTAGTAACTAGTTAGTATATAAGTGATCAGGAGTAAGCAATGGGCAACATTAGTGTTAGTCTACTACAAACATTTAATCTTAAGACTAGTTACTAAATCCTACAGCGTTACAGTTGTGTCAGCTAATTAATATAAACCTACTGTAGAGCCTTGCTCATTGAGCTAACCCCAATGAGCGTGCCCCTGACACTGGGCAGGCCAAGATGGTAATCGCTGCAGGTTACTAATAATAATGTCTAAAAACTAAGTCCTACAACTAACTTATCCTAATGTCAAGTCCGGTGCGTTGTCTGGTTCGGTTAGGCTGCACCCCACTCCCCCAGAATCCTGTGGCGCAGCGGATTCAGACTGAGGAAGTCGGCCTTTCCGCGCCCAGGCGGTTTGGGAGTAGGGTATCGAACTCTATCTGTGTCCTGGTTTATCTCTTTCTTGTACTACTATAGTTCTTTCAGGTAGTCCTTTAAGACTTTCTGAGATACCGCGTTAGCCAGTTTATTGATGATATGGAAGGTGTCGCGATGTCTGATTAGTCTATATGTGTCGTTGTGTGGTAGTTGGTCCCGCAGTACTGAGGCCACATCATTGAAAAGGGGGCACTCGTAGACTACATGGTCAGGAGTACCCTCCGGAACACCACAGTCACACGCAGGTGTCGCCTTTTTACCAAATCGACATAGATATGTCGAGTACGGTCCATGTCCAGTGAGGAAGTGGATGAGTCCCCGGGATGGATCGAAATGTGACATTCCCATCCTTTCCCTGACATCTGGTAGGAGCTCAAAGGTTCGACGCCCTGTTTCTTCGGTTTCCCACGAAAGTTGCCATAGCAGCTCCCCTTTTTTCCTAATCTCTACTTTATTTTCAGTCCTGCTGCCCAGAATTTCCTCTGTTTTTTCCAAATTCCCCTTTTTTGTCCAGTACCAAGCGGCCTGCTCCCGAATTTTGATATCCAAAGGGCAAAGCCCCATTATAACTAACAGGGCTCCTCCCGGTGTAGTTCTGTATGCCCCCACTGATCTCAGAATCATATTTCTCTGCACTCTCCTCACTGTCATGGCGGGCACCACCCTCGTGAGCCTGTGTGCCCAGACTTCGGAGCCGTAACCCACTATGGATGTTAGTATGCTGTTATGATAAAGTTTGATGAGATGTGGTGGAAGATGAAACCGCTTGTGCCCAATGGAGATGAGGTTGTTGAGTACCTGTAAAGCTCTTTGAGTTACGGTTTCGATGTGTCTACCAAAAGTCCACCTTTCATCAATGATGATACCAAGGTAGCGTGTCTCACGTCGCCGGAGAACTGGTGATCCATCTATCCTAACAGTTGGGTTACGAGCTAATTGTCCCTTTAGAAGAAGGTACGTAGACTTAGCCGGTGAAATTTTCATTTTAGTCTTACGGCACCACAGTTGAAGCGTGTTTATTGTTCTCTCGATCTTAGGCTCTATTCTCGGCTACGGCCGCCGACCAGTAGGAGGAGATCATCTGCGTAGGCTATCACCTCCAGCACTTCATCACTTTGCTATAATGTGTCTAGTAAGGGTTCCATGTGGATGTCCCAGAACAGCGGACCCAGTACGGAGCCCTGGGGACATCCCTTGGTGATAGTTTTCCTTACTCTTGTGCTAGTAGATGATAGCCAGACCTCCCGATCTTCACAATAGCTCCTCAGACAGCCATATAGCGGCCCTGGACACTCCTTCTCCCTTAGGAGAAGAGCGAAGGCCACCACAGGTTGTCGAAGGCGCCACTTATATCCACCATGATGCCGACAACGTACTTGTACGGGGTAGAGCCGCAGACCTCGGCCGCCAGGGCGATTGCATCAGATGCCGATCGTCCAGGCCTGAAGCCAAACTGCCTGTTGCTCATTCCGCACAGCACTCGGTGTGCAGCCAGTCTATCAGCCAGAAGTCTCTCCAGAATCTTCCCAAGCAGATCAAGCAGGCAGATAGGTCTGTAAGATTTAGTTTCTGCTGGGTCTTTGTCAGCTCCTTTCTTTATAATTACCACATTTGCCCTCTTCCATATTCGAGGGAACTTTTTCTGCCTGAGGCATTCGTTATATAAATGAGTTAGAGGGGCGACTATCTGGGGGGCCAGGAATTGCACCACCTCCGCCACAATACCGTCTGGCCCAGGAGCTTTTCTCTCTTCAGGGAATTTATATGGGCAGCTACCTCTTCTTCAGAGAATGGGTAGACTGCCATATCATTTTCATACGCATTGTTGTTATTCTCCCGCAGCTGCCGTTGTTCATCTGTCTCATCCGCAGTATCATCAGGCAACAGGGAGTGGAGAAGGACCTCAGCAGTTTCCTGCCAAGACCCCGTCATCCGGTCCCCATGCCTGACGGTTGAAAGCTCCATCGGAGAACGGATTTTTTCCCGGACAAGCCTGTAGGGAACTCCCCATGGGTCTAATGCTAATTGGTTCAGAATAATCACAGATTACCGAATTAAATTATCTTTGAAACTTTCTGGCAGATTTAAACTGTATGCCGAAACGCGATTCGAACCCAGAGCCTTTGCCTTATCGCGGGCAATCACTTTCCCAACTGAGCTATCCAGGAACAGCCCGCTACAGTATTAAAATTCATTCCGGAAACAATTCCCTCGGTTGCGGCTAAGGCATTCCTCTGCAATAACATTTCTTCCAGGTGTGCTAGTCCTGTAGGTAAGCAGGATAACTTACGTAGGAGACAGTTGTAGCTGGAGCTAAAGCTGCGAGGACAGGCCGTGAATAGATCCGGAATAGTTCATTCGGTAGAACAACTGCCTGCGAAAGGAAAAGGTTCCGGGTTAGAATCACGGCCCGGCACACAGTTTTAACCTACAAGAAAGTTCTAAATCAGGCCACATTTCACTGCAGAGTGGTAATTTATTCCGTAAATTAGCTTTATTTTGTTTACTTGTTGTTCAAAAAAATGTTCAAATGTGTATGAAATCTTATGGGACTTAACTTCTAAGGTCATCAGTCCCTAAGCTTACACACTACTTAACCTAAGTTATCCTAAGGGGAAACACACACACAAATGCCCGAGGGAGGACTCGAACCTCCTCCGGGACCAGCCGCACAGTCCACGACTGCAGCGCCATAGACCACTCGGCTAATCATGCACGGCTTACTTGTTGTCTATTCAAATTTTTGTAAAGTCCATCTCTCAAGGCATACATTTTTTCGAAATGCTATCAAACAGTACAGTACATTTCAAGAATGGAGGGAATTTACTTAAGATTCAACTACATGATTAAAGTTTATCTTTTAGTTTCGAGAAGTCAGATACTGTCTTTCCAACTCTGCTTCACTTGCGTAGAGAAGTCAGATACTGTCTTTCCAACTCTGCTTCACTTGCATACAGACAGCAGAGTCAAATTGTCAGACAAACACTCTACAGTCAACATGTTACAAAAAATGAAATGAGCGCATGGCATCGTTGGGCCAAGAAGCCCCATCCGGGGAAGTTCGGCCGCCAAGTGCAAGTCTTATTTCAGTCGACGCCACGTTGGGCGACTTGCGCGCCGGAGGTGAGAGGGAAATGATGATGATGACAACACGACACCCAGTCCCTGAGCGAAGAAAATCTCCAACCCGGCCGGGAATCGACCCGGGCACGCTTGCATGGGAGGCGAGCACGTTACCACCCAGCTAAGCAGGCGGACAATATGTTACGATTACTCTGAAAACTAAAGTGGTTAATTATGTAGTTGAGGGAAAACTAGAATTATAATAAGGTCGTCTTTTAACAACCTATGAATGTCAGGAGTAATTAATAAAGCGAGACGATGATATGAGACGCTGACAGGTCTTTACTGCTGATGTTGGCACCATCAAGCGCGGAAAAATCCAAATGCTGTTACTGTGAAAAGAAAAAAAAGAAATTGCGCTAGTCCCTTAATTTTTACTGTAGAGAAAATAAATTCATAATATATGTAGATCACTGGAGAAAATTGCACTATAGTTACCGATTTAGAAGAAGAAGGTACGAAAAGGATGCTGATACAAAATATTTCGAATCTCTCTTGGCATGTTACTTGACGTGTAATAGAAGAAGCAGGTGAATTTCAGAGTGTCAGCAGACTTTTTTTAGATCTGTATTCAGTTGAAATGCAAGTTGAAATAAAGGTGAGTAGGCGACACGATCGACGTATAAAAATAGCGTAATCAGCTGACAGGACACTATAAAAGATACCTTGCAGTTACCAGTCTTTCACAATTCTCGCTTTAAATGTAAATAAGTCACTTGACGAGGGAATTTAGGAGTGTATTTTCTCACTGTTTGGAAAAAAAAATCTAGTACTTCATTTCTACAGGAACTAGACCAAACTGACTAGCAATTTTGTATGTTTATATATTTGTCTGAGAACGATCAGTACATGAACTGTACTGTACCTGCTGATTGTCTTCACAACTTTTTCTTGAAGATAGCTGCAAAATGGGTACATATATCCTGCGGAAGATTTCTGCTAACTTGCATTGAAAGCATCTGTCACAGTGTTACCTAAATCAGTTTCTTTGTGACGATCACAACAATAAAGACAAACAGTCTGTAGCTACATTTACAGGTGTCTCCCATAGCCTCCAGTAAAAAGGAGACAGTAAAACACGGGTCACTGGTTTCTCGGTCATATAATTACGTAACCCGCAATCAAGCGCGTCAATTGCGGCGATTTGTTCTTTAAAAATGCTAGCCGGATTGTGCTGGTAAACAGTGTGACTCGACCAAATCCATGCGTTGGCGACGTGACGGCCAAGACGCAGTTGCGGAGAAGGGCAGCCTTATCTCTGTGACCAGAGAGATCCTTTTTCGCCCCTGCCTGCCACTGTTTCGCTACAGCGATAATGGGTCGCTGGCAACCAGTTCCGCTGGGACATCGACGGCCTACGTTCAGCGACTGTGACTTTGCTTACAAAAAGAGAAATGCCAGGAATTTGCACATAAATATGTATTATTGGCTGCTAATGGGACTAAGTATTGCAGCTATGAACAGATAAACTCAACAATTCACTTCACTTTAATTCTTCAATTATTACGTGTTTAGGACTTTTAGATCAAGCATCAAACGACAATTACGGTTTTTAATTAAGAATCATTACCGTCAGGATAGCAATGATGTTGAAATTTCTGCAGTCCTATGCATCGGTGTTGCATAGTTTCGCCTAGAGCTCTGCATTTGCCTTTACACACTCACAGTTTACTCTTTGTAAACATTGAGTGTTTAAAACCTATGGTAGGGTTACAGATTAGAGCAGATTAAGGAGGTCTTCGACCTGAAGGTTGGTTTGAACACCGTGGCATGTTACAATTGGAGATGGTGTCTTTCGCGGCGTTTGAAGTGGCTTACCCAACAGTTTCATGTAGCCCCAAATAAAGGTGGAGCTTCGAATTTTCCCGGTGGAAATGGAAAGTATTACACCACGAAGTACCATTACGACATACATCAAACTTCGTGGACACGTTCATCAAACAGCGAGTATTAAATGATTAAACTTTCTTTCCATTCAGAACTGATGCTCATCATCATCGTCATCGTTATGAAGTGCCATTCCCTCTGCCACGAATACACTCTTGTACTTCTTGTGACGTAGAAGCAAGCAGCCTCCAGATTACAGCTTTAGAAATTTATTGCCATGTGTATAACATATACATTGTCACTTGTTTACAACGTATGCACTGTTAATTCCTGGCTGGAAGGTGATACGAAAGCACGAGGACGTGCTAAAAAGTAATGCCTCCGAATTTTTTAATCTGAAAATTCTTGAAGCTTTCTAAACAAAACAGACTTGGTTAAAATTCTACGTCTTTAATCGTCATGTTTACACATTTCTTTCCCAGCATAGTCACTTTGGCCATGAACATATTTCTCCCAATGTGAGACAAGTTTCTTGATTTCGTTATTGTAGTATGTTTCACTTTGTTGATAGAGCTTTAACCTCTCCTCCCCTTCCACCGCTTCATCACTATCAAACTGATGTCCGTGAAGGTGTACTCTGATTTTTAGAAGAAGATGAAAATTGGATGGGACCAAGTCGGGACTGCATTCGGGTCTGTATGAAGGATGATCGATGACAGTGAACCCAAGGCATCGAATTGTTGCACATGTCGCGGCGCTCGTGTGTGGCATGGTATTGTAATGCTGAAGAAGGGTACGCTCTTTGTGTGGACGAACTCTTCGAATTCGTGCTTTCACTTAGAAACTCGATCACAGCACGCTGTTTCTCATGCACCGACATGGTGGCATTACACCGCCAGGTTATACGCTGTAATTTGGAGCCCTTTAGCGGCAGAGGGTTGTAACTTACGTCAGCTCAGCGGGAACGTCGACCGAATACTATGCATAACATGTAATGCCTCATCCGATAATGAGAACATAATAAAAAATTCGTAGTCATTACTTTTGAGCATGCCCTCGTGCATGTCTTCTCATCACATCACAGACGTACTCCATGGGTGACAAATCCCAAACGGGACAGACCAGTGGAGGATCCATGCTTCCTTTAAGACATTTGTGGGATGAACTACAGTGTAGGGTCTTCCGTTATGGAATGTGCCATTTTGTATCCTGGCCAGGAGGAAAACTATAACATGTATTACCATTCTTGCCATATACGAGGGTTAGAACTTGAATAGTGGCAACTAGTTATTTACAGCTCGTGCAAAATAGATACGTGTTTCAAAGTTTTAGGGTCCTTCAAAGAAGTCACCATCATTGTTTATAATCCGTTGCCAGCGATGTGGAAGTCGTAGGATACTCTTAGCAGTACCAGTTGTGTTGACAGTTCGAGCGGCGTGGTCTATTGCTCGACGAATTTGTAGCAGTTCTGAAACGAATGCCGTGAAGTGTTTCCTTCAGTTTAATGTCTTTACAATTAAATAAATACCCCTATCTGCATACAGGCGTTGATATAAGTCAACGGGGACAGTTGAAAATGTGTGTCCCGACGGGGACTCGAACCCTGGATCCCCTGCTTACATGGCAAACGCTCTATCCATCTGAACCACCGAGGACACAGAGAATAGTGTGACTGCAGGGACTCATCTCTGGCACGCCTCCCGTGAGACCCACATTCGCAACTTATTGTCCCGCACTACATTCATAATGCGCCTGCCCATTATACTCATTACTCGCGGCTTTACTGCCGATTCCCGTTAAGAGTTGGAACACTGTTTGAGCATCCGAACAGAAGAAGATGGTCAAATGGCGGGTGAGCCTTATATATATGTGCCACTCAATGTCCCACACGACTCTGGATATACAAAATGGAAAGCTCCTTTGTCTGCGATACAGCGTCAGTGGTAAACGACGCATGGCAACTCTGCATCTCAAACAAAATTCCAGTTATCTGTTCCCAACAGTACGTGGCAACTCTGCTGATAGTGGAACTATTGTCACTTTTCTGTTCGTCAGAACCAGTCGAACAGTCGTGTGACCTTCCACGGAGTAGTCCTTCTGGAAATCGCACATTGTTGTCCTGATTCCACTTCGTTATCAACTTGATCTGACGTTATTGCACAACATACAGGATACGTCTTTGCAGTTGTGAATATTAACCAACTTCATTTGTATATTAGAATGGTGACAATGAAATTTTGTGCAGGAGTCAAACCCGGATTTACCACCTTACACGAGCAGTCGCCTTAACCGGATTTCCCGATTATCGCGAGCGACCACCTTATCATTTGGCCATCCGAGCACGCCTAACGGCCAGACCTAACCTTCCATATGTCGTCAACCATGTGTCCACAACCTGTACCCGTACATATGTTATGTACACTACTGGCCATTAAAATTGCTACACCAAGAAGAAATGCTGATGATAAACGGGTATACACTGGACAAATACATTATACTAAAACTGGCATGTGACTACATTTTCACGCAATTTGGGTGCACAGATCCTGAGAAATCAGTACCCAGAACAACCACCTCTGGCCGTAATAACGGCCTTGATACGCCTGGGCACTGAGTCAAACACAGCTTGGATAGCGTGTACAGGTACAGCTGCCCATGAAGCTTCAACACGATACCACAGTTCATCAAGATTAGTGACTGGCGTATTGTGACGAGCCAGCTGCTCGGCCACCATTGACCAGACGTTTTCAATTGGTGAGAGATCTGGAGAATACGCTGGCCAGGGCAGCAGTCGAACATTTTCTGTATCCAGAAAGGCCCGTACAGGACCTGCAACATGCGGTCGTGCGTTATCTTGCTGAAATGTAGGGTTTCGCAGGGATCGAATGAGGGGAAGAGCCACGGGTCGTAACACATCTGAAATGTAACGTCCACTGTTCAAAGTGCCGTCAATGCGAACAATAGGTGACAGACGTGTAACCAATGGCACCCCATACTATCAAGCCAGCTGATAGGCCAGTATGGCGATGACGAACACACGCTTCCAATGTGCGTTACTCGCGATGTCGCCGACACGGATATGACCATCATGATGCTGTAAACAGAACCAGGATTCATCCGGAAAAATGACGTTTTCCCATTCGTGCACCCAGGTTCGTTGTTGAGTACATCGTCGCCGGCGCTCCTGTCTGTAATGCAGCGTCAAAGGTAACGGCAGCCATGGTCTCCGAGCTGATAGTCCATGCTGCTGCAAACGTCGTCGAACTGTTCGTGCAGATGGTTGTTGTTTTGCAACGTCCCCGTCTGTTGACTCAGGGATCGAGACGTGGCTGCACGATCTGTTACAGCCATGCGGATAAGATGCCTGTCATCTCGACTGGTAGTGATACGAGGCTGTTGAGATCCAGCACGGCGTTCTGTATTACCCTCCTGAACCCACCAATTCCATATTCTGCTAACAGTCATTGGGTCTCGACCAACGCGAGCAGCAATGTCACGATACGATAAACCGCAATCGTGATAGGCTACAATCCGACCTTTATAAAAGTCGGAAACGTGATGGTATGCATTTCTTTTCCTTACACGAGGAATCACAACAACGTTGTAAACTTCCCTCATGTCAGCACGTTGTAGGTGTCGCCACCGGCGTCAACCTTGTGTGAATGCTAATCATTTGCATATCACTGCGTCTTCTTCATGTCGGTGAAATTCCGCGTCTGTAACACGTCCTCTTCGTGGTGTAGCAATTTTAATGGCCAGTAGTGTATATTCCCGTACAGAGCAGGCATTTTAATTCATAGTCGCTTACCCTGTGTCGGTGGATCAATACGATGTTACAGTGCCTGTGTCATAACCGGATTGCGATACAATGTTCCTTCGGACATGCATGTATGCCTTTTTTTCAGAAACGGTTAGGAATTCGCTTATTTTCACCCCTCTTCCACTGTTCTAAGTTTCTGGGTAGTCGGATTATGGCACGTGCCGTGTTCTACTCTTCAGTCTCGCGATTGAACCTGGTTCTTATGAAGACTCCTATTCGCAGTGAAGCGATGTTACATGCCACTGCTGCTTTCGTCACAGTCCCTGTGCCGGACGCCTGTCCGGTCCCTGCCGGAGGTCCCGTACAGCGACCTCGCTGCAGCCGACGCGGCCGCTGACCGCCGCCCCGCCTTCTGCCACCCGCCAGCTGCTGCTCTGGACCGGAGGGCTGCGTTTACGGCGCGATTGCGCTAATTCGGCGGCTACGAGCGGCCGGCACCCCCTGATACCGCTTTACGGCGCCGCGGCGAACCCCGCGCGGCCTGCTCCGCGAGTGGGCCGCCGGCTGAGTGCCGTGTAAATGCCACAGCCGCCGCCACGTCTCGCCAATTTATTCTTCCGCGGAACATGAAAAAGCCGTCGGGCAGGTTTATATCCGCACGTGTACTGCACCGGCTTTCCTGGATATAGGAAGACGCACCTTTAAGCCGCCGGCACATGGACCGTGCTGTCGAACGTCAACGTTGAGCGTGCTGTGTTCATCGTGCGGGTGAGCGATCAGAAACGATGCGACTTGTGCATACGGTACGTGGTATACGCGATAACAACGCACTCCAGCGGCAGTTGCGGGATGTTTCTAGTTCGTAAACCACACTGTTTACTAAACGGGCGCGCGTAAAAATACCCACATTAACTCTATTAAAACGCACATTTCCTCCATTGTCTATATGCTAGTCACGTTATACACAAATAAAAACTTCAGTATCCATGTACATGTTTTAAGACGTAAAGGAAAGTACCATGTCCAGTCAATGACACAGGCTTATAAAAGTTCCATTACAAACAGTGCGATACAAATTTTCAAGTTCTCCACATAAGATAAACATCATTTCAAAATTCCCACATCCCTCCATTTATCCCTCCTATCAACTCTGATCATCACCCCCCCCCCCCTCCTTTCCTCCATCCTTTTCTTGGGCTCCCTCTCCCCCACTTCCGTCCTCTTTTTTTCCCACCTACCCTCTCTCTGTCCCCCTTTTCTCCCCCGAGTCCTTTTGCAAATCCCTCCTCTGCCTTTGCCCATTCCCTCTCGCGTCTGCCCTGCCCCTCCCCCCTTGTGTGTCCTCTCCGTCCTTTGATTCCCCCCCCCCTTTCGTTTTTCCTCTCCCCCCCCCCCAATCTGCCCTAGGCTATGGTGTGACATTCTTGTGCCGACATTTTAGTGCAGTGTTTACAGTGAGTGTTCAGTGTTGTGTGTCTCATCCGAAGTGTTGCGAACGGCCATCATACTGTCGCTGGGTGTGATTTTATATCACCCGCGAACAGAAACCAGACTGTCGCCATGTTTTTTAATTGTCTGCCTACTATGCTACCTGTCTGCATCATGTGTATTCTTGAATTTCCCGCGAATTAATTTTCCTGACATGTTTACTTTATGCACAAGAAATAGATAAGAGCTAGAGGTCTGACATTTTTTTGGTAGGTATCAGGGTACTATTTGGAAGAAGGTAGCTACAGACATAAACATGCTATCAACAGGAAGGAAAATACATACTGATTAATTATAAGAGAGTAATCTTCAGTTTTGATTATCAGATGTAAGTATTTCTAGAATAAAAACTTGTCGCTGAAATGACGCGATGGTAGTCTGCTTTTCACAGAGACATTTTGTTAGTGTGTGTTGTATTGAACTGGGGACCTAGAAACGACAGAGAGGCTTCGTTCCCGGCGTAGCCCTCAGTGGTACACAACCCACAACAGGTTACAGCAGTCCACTCACCCCACCGCCGCCCCACACCGAACCAGAGTTCTTGTGCGGTTCGGCCTCCAGTGGAGGACATAAAATGCAGACTTGCAGAGGGAAAGAGGGTATTCATGGCCAAAAGAAGTCTACTTATGTCAAACATAGGCCTTAATGTGAGGAACAAATTTCTGAGAATGTATGTTTGCAGCACGGAAATCTATGGTAATGAGTCATTGATGATGGGAACACTGAAAAAAAGAAAGAATTGCAGCGTCTGAAATATAATGCTGTAGAAGGATGTTGAAATTGTGTGAACTGATAAAAGAAGGTATTGAGAAAGTTCTCCGCAGAATCGGCGTAGAAAGAAATGTATGGAAAACACTGTCTAGAAGACGGTACGGTATTATAGGAGACGTGTTAAGACCTCAAGGAATGACTAGAGAGGTACAGAGGACAAAACTGCTCGGGAGTCAGAGACTGGAATAATCGAACAAATAATTAAGGACATAGCGTGAAAATTCTACTCTGAGAGGTTCAGACGAATTTGCAACGGAAATTCATCAAATGATTGGCGGAGGTGAACTAAGAGTATTGCATGTCTGTTTGAAGGGTCAAGGTGTGGCAAAAACGATTTAAGGAACAAATGGTTCAAATGGCTCTGAGCACTATGGGACTCAACTGCTGTGGTCATCAGTCCCCTAGAACATAGAACTACTTAAACCTAACTAACCTAAGGACATCACACACATCCATGCCCAAGGCAGGATTCGAACCTGCGACCGTAGCAGTCGCGCGGTTCCGGACTGAGCGCCTAGAACCGCGAGACCACCGCGGCCGGGATTTAAGGAACAACAGATGTCGTTGGCTGATGACGCACGATCTGAAGCCACATAACGGGTGCCACTGTACAGCTGGTAGACGCTCTCATTATTGAAGGCCGGTGAGCTACAGTGGCAGCCTTTGCCATAGAGAAATGACTGAGCATCGGAACTGCAATGGACTTTCAGTTCCCTCCGTGCAAATGTGCCACTCTTCCACGAATTTCGATACTACGCACCCCTTCCGCTTTTAAGGAAACACACAACAGTTTTGCTGTCTTGCTCTTTCTTTGAAGCCTCCGTTTCCCTGTTTTCAGGACGACTGGGTGCAGTGGACGATCAACACATGCTCGCTCTGTCGTTACGTGGGTGTGCGCCCATGTCCTTCTACCGGCGAGTTTGGGGCCTCAGCGGTGTTATATGAACCACACCTTCTTCCGTAGGCAATGGCATTATGATACCTTCAGTGGTTTTCATTTTACGGCCTCCGGTTTTATGAGTGTTCCTAATACATTTCCTCGTTGAAATTGTTGTTGACACTATTGCCTCATTCAGAAGAAACTACAAAATTAATTCAGTGAACTGTAGACAAAAAAACAATATGGACTGGCATAACACTGTCTTATGTTCTGCACATTAAGGTGTGCACTATTCAGAAATTTTCACTTTCAACAAGCTGGCAGTAGAACTGAAAAAATGAGGGATAAGCCTCAAGTTTTCAAATCCGTTCTGAAAGGTTTCCTTATGGCACATTGCTTTTAGTCTGTACAGAAGTTTCTTGCAGCAGTCGAGAACTGATCCGTCAAATTTATTATTTATTCCTATATCGTATTTTTTCCTGTTTTATTGATTCTTTAATTCTTTGTTAATAAATATTCTAGACTCCATTCTGTAAGCTATGTTCTAACTCGTTCCATGACCAAGTGTCTTTAGATCACATTGTTCCACAGAACATGATAAATAAATAAGATAAAACTAAAAAAAAACATGTACGACAATTCTAAAGCATTTAATCGTGGGTTATAGGTCTTTAAATAATGATGTGCCACACTACTGAGAATCTTTTTGAAACCAACAATAACCTGCACTTTTCCAATCAGTTTAAAGCTTCGTTGCTACTAATACCTACGATAAACTGGCGCTGGAACGGGAGCTAGTTCTTCCGCTAACGTACTGCACGGTTTGTTGTTGCTTTTGCAATGGATGGCTTTTTTTTATTTCTTTCGTTTCTATTTAATTGTGCTACTTATGATCTACATATTATATTACTAATTTTTGCTCGAGAAGTTGTAGTCACTATCGATGTGAAACGGCGAGCGGAGTGTTTCTAAAACTTTTTCGCTTAAAGTACACAGCTAATGCATCTGGGGCGACTGTTAACAGCACGGATTCGAATGCTGAAACGAATTAAAACGTTCCGTCAACTTTGCTTTTGACGTATTTCCAGGACGATCAGATGAGAGAATAACAGTAGCAAGCAGTGTGCTTTTGACATATTTCTACGGCGGTGAGACGGGAAAAATACTGTAGCAAGCAGTGACAAAGAATTATTAAACTTATACTTGAGGCAATAATTTCTGAAGTCTTGATATTCATTGTTTAGATTCTTCCAATCATTTCAACACATATTTGATTCGATTTTTTGGTTATGTATTCGCTTTGTGAGATTTATATATGCGTTTGAAATGCCAAATGAGTTAGTGAATTGGATTTTGGAACCAGATGAGAAAAAATAGCTGAATAATAGCTAGCGCTCATAGAGTGAAAATAAATTAAGACATTGCACTGAGACTGTTGAAGTTGTTCGTAGTATAATTACATATGTATGTGACAGCTATAGCTGAAGCTTTGAACAGCGCCTCCACACCGAATATTAACTGTGCATTAGTAGTGTAAAAGGACACATTTGCAAACGGCTGTTTGGAACAGATTTAAACATAGCGTCTAGAAATAACAATAAAGGGTGAGATTCCTTTTATTGTTTACTACAGCAGAATGATAAATACAAATCAAATAGATATATTTCAGAAAAAAATACGGTGTTACTAAACAGCTGATCCTGACCTACGGTGATCAACCACTATTTCACCCCGAGAGTTACCAACTTCTTAAAGTAGCGGTTGCTAGATCGAGTCTCGTTTTGGGCTAGGAGTGTAGGTCTTCAACTTGCTGTCGTTTGCGTTAATGTGTGTCCCTACAGAGGCAGATTTACAATAACGACACTAAAGGGCGTATGTGGCTGCATATTAATGTATAATGAGTCTGATCACTGAAGCTAGTGTATCAATAAAAAACTAACATTTTTCAACATTCTATGAAGTTCTGGGCCTCATATTTTATTTGCAACTGCCACGTTTACTCTAAGTAAAAAACCAGAAGGAAAAGGCAATGACCATCTTGAAGTGACTTAACCACTGCGGTGGGTGCTATCCGGCACGAGCCCACACTGTACGTCAGATACATATACCGAAACAACAGTGCGCTTTTTTATATTTCATTGCAAACAGTAAGAAACAAACAATGTGGACTATTTCAGATCTTGGCCTACTATAGGGCAGGATCTCTTCGTCCACATCACGAAGAGCTGGGAGTCGGACAGGGTAGTTCGTTGTTGGGAATACTCGGAAGGAAACTGGTAGTTCTGGTATTTGCCTTACAACTAAAGGAAACCTCCCGAAAACATTAAGGAGAACGAGTGATTGGAAATGTTTTGGTTTGTGGCTGTGACAAGTCTGTCTCATTCATTAGCACAGGGTGCTTCAAAAGGTGTTACAAGATGTGGTGGTTGGTAAATAGGTACCATGTGAAAACTCTTCGTTTGCGTGCTACCGTCTCTGAAGTTTGGAGGAGGACGTAGGCAGCTTGGAACATGCAAGCTGGCAGGGGGTAAAGGAGACAATATACATTAATGTCAGTACACACTAATTTAATTAACTTACAGAAGTTGCTCAATATGGTGTCTTGTCCAACCTTGGGAAAATTACTGGCATTTCACTGATTGCTCCAGCTGTTACTTGTATTCATGCCACAAGACCTTGTGGTGACTCCACGGGTATCTCGTACACCAGGGCTTTCACGTACCCACAGAGATGAAAATCCATTGGTGTCAGATCCGGTGAGAGACAGGGCAAGGCCATTGGGCCTCTATGACCAATTAACCTCTTGTCAAAGATGTCATTCAAATTGCCGCATACCACATTCTCGAAGTATGCTGGAGTGTCATCCTGCTGGAAACACATGGCATTATGGATGTCCAAAGGCACTTAGTCCAACAACCCAGTTTAGACCTCTCACAGACGTACAAGGTAAGAGCTCTTGCAGAAATGTAAGGTAATTGCGACCATCAACACATACGGACATTAGGTACGGACCTATGACATGATCATCAATGAGACTTAACCCACACCATGACAACAAAGTGACACTGGTGGCCTCGGACATGTAGTCTGTGAGGATTTTCTTCCATCCAAACATGGCTGTTTCTGGTGTTGAACATGTCGTCCCATGTTAAGGTGCACTCATCAGAAAACATGACACGTTGTAGAAAGTTTTGTTCGAGTAGCCATCGGCAAAAGTTGACATGACGAGTGAAGTCATCCTGAGTTATTGCATGAATCTTCTGGAATCTGTAGCGATGAAGGTTATCATCGTTCAGAACGTGCCACAGTGACATGTGATTCACACCCAAGCTTGGTACTACAGCTCGGGTGCTCGTAGAAGGATGCTCTGGAAAGTGCTGACGTACAACTTCTTCAAATTCTTGCCTACAGCATGTCAGTGGACGTCAAATATGCTGACCGTTAGGATGTAAACTGCTCGTTACACATAAACTCCTCTCCTGCCTTGCAGTCAAGGTGTGGGCTGGGTGGCACCTGTTGGGGTAACATTCTTCGTATGAAGAAGCCTCTCTTGCATATTGCCCTACACGAGAAGCATGTAGGTGTCCTCGGCAGTTTTGTACATGGCCGCCATTTATTATTCCCGGTTCATAATAGCCGCACGAATGAAACTGTGGAACGCAACACAGCGCTGTACTCTTCCGTTGTTTACGTAAGACTGTCGACTGCAGTGTGTGTCAAGTAATAAATGAAGCTGTACCAGTGGTAAACAATCCGGCCTCACAGAAGACACACAATTTCCTCTGCCGATTATTTGTGTTGGTTTGTTTACCAACAGTCTCGTTTAGGGAGCCCTGGCGAAAAGGTAGCCTCAGAGCGATTGCTATTAACATTGTCTCCTTTTCTCACTTTTTAGATCGTGTGATACAAACTGTGTACGCCCTCCTACACACTTCAGTGACGCTAGCACGCAAACGAACGTGGTCGAGTATACGTTTACACTACAGGCCATTAAAATAGCTACATCAAGAAGAAATGCAGATGATAAACAGGTATTCATTGCACAAATGTATTATACTAGAACTGACATGTGATAATATTTTCACGCAATTTGGGTTCATAGATCCTGAGAAATCAGTACCCAGAACAACCACCTCTGGCCGTAATAAATACCTTGATACGCCTGGGCATTGAGTCAAACAGAGCTTGGATGGCGTATACAGGTACAGCTGCCCATGCAGCTTCAACACGATACCACAGTTCATCAACAGTAGGCCTGGCGTATTGTGACGAGCCAGTTGCTCGGCCACCATTGACCAGATGTTTCCAATTGGTGAGAGACCTGAAGAATGTGCTGGCCAAGGCAGCAGTCGAACATTTTCTGTATCCAGAAAGGCCCGTACAGGACCTGCACATGCGGTCGTGCATCATCCTGCTGAAATGTAGGGTTTCGCAAAGATCGAATGAGGGGTAGAGCCACGGGTCGTAACTCACCTGAAATGTAACGTCCACTGTTCAAATTGCCGTCAATGCGCACAAGAGGTGACTGAGACGTGTAACCAATGGCACCCCATACCATCACACCGGGTGACACGCCTGTATGGCGATGGCGAATACACGCTTCCAATGTGCGTTCACCGCGATGTCGCCAAACATGGATGCGACCATCATGATGCTGTAAACAGAACCTGGATTCATCCGAAAAAATGACGTTTTGCCATTCGTGCACCCAGGTTCGTCGTTGAATACACCATCGCAGGCGCTCCTGTCTGTGATGCAGCGTCATGGTCTCCTAGCTGACAATCCATGTTGCTACAAACGTTGTCGAACTGTTCGTGTAAATGGTTGTCGTCTTGCAAACGTCCCCGTCTGTTGACTCAGGGATCGAGACGTGGCTGCACGATCCTTTACAGCCATGCGGATAAGATACTAACGATATGAGGCCGTTTGGATCCAGCACGGCGTTCCGTA
The DNA here is from genome assembly GCF_023897955.1 of Schistocerca gregaria. Classification (NCBI taxonomy): domain Eukaryota; kingdom Metazoa; phylum Arthropoda; class Insecta; order Orthoptera; family Acrididae; genus Schistocerca; species Schistocerca gregaria. The sequence continues at coordinate 417,250,020 of NC_064925.1, read as the reverse complement.
TTACCCTCCTGAACCCACGGATTCCATATTCTTCTAACAGTTATTGGATCTCGACCAACGCGAGCAGCAATGTCGCGATACGATAAACCGCAATCGCGATAGGCTACAATCCGACCTTTATCAAAGTCGAAACGTGATGGTACGCATTTCTCGTCCTTACACGAGGCATCACAACAACGTTTCACCAGGCAACGCTGGTCAACTGCTGTTTGTGTATGAGAAATCGGTTGGAAACTTTCCTCATGTCAGCACGTTGTAGGTGTCGCCACCGCCGCCAATCTTGTGTGAATGCTCTGAAAAGCTAATCATTTGCGTATCATAGCATCTTCTTCCTGTCGGTTAAATTTCGTGTCTGTAGCTCGTCATGTTCGTGGTGTAGCAGTTTTAATGGTCAGTAGTTTATTAGTAAAATATGATCACATGGTACACATCTATCAAGCAACACGCCTTGTAACATACATTTTGATACGCCTTGTATGTAAGTCGATCATCTGCTCGACTTAAGCTGATAACCACCTACCAGCCTGCAAAAGTTGCTCACCCTTCTACGGAATGTGCTTTCATAAATTATCCACCAGCGACGAAGTCATTTGGAATGTACCCAAGTCACTATGTAGTTCGACTTGGTGTAAGGCAAATATCAATCTAGAGCCGAGGCAGGAACCGATTGGTACCTTGGTTACTGAAAAGTGATTTGAGTTTTAGGACTACTCAAGGACAGCTCTCCTGGATATGTTTTTAGTTCGATGTTTTGTGACTGATTGTCCATAGGCGTTTATCAACCGAATCTACAGTATTCGATGCATCGCGGTATATATCCTCCAGGGTAATCGAACACACCCATGTACTTACGCTATGAAGTTGCCCGTCTGCTGGCTTTGAATTTATGTAGGGTATGTACTGAGCAGGGGAACAAATCCAGAATATATTGGCGCCACTAAAGGCCGAGGGATTCATGCTCGTGAAAATACAATGAAATTACTTAGCAGATGTGATAATCAATTGAGATTTCGCTGAAAAGTTTGTGCTTCATGGTGGTATCTCCTCGATGTTAACGTTCAGTGTCCACTGTCGGTGGGAAGTAAATTGGCTGTGAGTGACGAACGGTGTGGTGCATCTGGCTGAATTAACTATACAGTCCTATAGCAGTACCACTTCTTCCACCCTCAGGTTAGAATAAGTGATTTCATTCGCATATTAATAAGGCATAAACTGTTGAAGCTTCTGCTGACTGTATACAACGTAGTGCTTGTGGAATCACATTCTATTTGATTGTATTTTATATTCAGAGGTATTAAATGTAGAACGTGCTGCAGAGGCATCTTCAAAAAAAATTTAGTATTTTAATTACTTCACAATATATGCATTTATTAATGTCTTTTGTCATTTCTAATATTTCTCTTTTCTCATAAAAGATGCAAAAGCATGAATATAACACTAGGAACCAAACTAATCTCAATCAAGACTTCAAGGGGTTAACATTAGAACGTAAAGGAGTCAGATACATGGGTACATATATATTCAACAGCCTTCTAGAGTACGTTGAATGTCCTGTAGACAGTGTGGTAGAGTTTAAGACTGAATTTAAGAACTGGTGCGCAACTCATTCTATTCTATTCTATTCTATTGAAGGGTATCTTCACAGAAACTTTTGAATTTAAGGGTTTTGGTTAATTTATAATTAAAATTATCACTGTAACACAGAAATGTAAGAATATCAATGCAATGTATTTAATTAAATGATCTCTTTGACAGCTTTCCACATCCCTGACACCACTCTCCGTGGTATCCATGGAATAGGTCTAATGTAATGTAATGTAAAGAGGCTAGTGAATAGTCAGCCACTTCCGCTTGTATTGTTATTTTAACATTTACTATATTATTGAATATAAATTTAAGAATGTTTTAGAATAATCACAATATTTAGTTTGCACAGAGTGATAGTGCGTTCCTATAGGTCAAGATAAGCGTTTGGGGGAAAGAGTACGCAAACACACACACATACACCCCCCCCCCCCTCCACACACACACACATACACAGTGACACACAAACACAAGAGAAAAACAAGTTGAGTAGGCTGAATGACTGCACAGTCGAACATTGAGCTATTATTTGACAGTAGTCGGCCTCTTTTGTCATTGTCGTCTAGGTTCTTTAATTGTTTTTAAACTTGTTGTTAAGATAAGTAACATTGCACTGCAGCAGGATGCACGACATTTGAATCATGTCTGATGAGCTGTTGAATCATGAAGTACGCAATGCCGCACATGAAAGCGATCAAAGCAGCAAATCCGACTTAAGATGGACGATACGCAAAGCATGTACTAAATTAATTCGTAGCAGTGACAAGTAATAGTTGTGTGCTATTCCTTGTAACTGAAGATTTGATATCTTTGTGTGAATACTGTTCGAAGCTTTCCTTGTCATCCTTATCTAGGCAGATAATCCTGATGGCATAGAAACAGGAACGGCAGAGGAGGATACCGTTCGTTGACGCACATAGTCAGCAAAATACAACTGAAAACTATTATTTGGTTGTTGACGAGAAAAAGAAACTGAAATTGTAAATCATCAAAAGTTAATCTGGAATAAAAGATTTTATTTGTTTCTTGTGATTCTAGAATCCACCATATTCCAATAAATGCGAATTGTGGTATTAAAAACAGCTACCTTCCATATCTGTAAATTCCCACTGAAAAGAAATTACGCAAATATATTTTACCCTTTTTAACTTTGTCGTATCTTTTCTTTTTCAGGTTGCGCTGGGATATTAGTGGGGCATCCCTTGGATACTGTAAAGGTTAGTATACCCACACACAGCTTATAATGCGACAGCTATGCCTGTGTATGTTCTGTAGAATGGAAAAGAAAACTAGAGGACATCTAACGACATTTGTTACGGAAGTTGCAGTTTTTTTTTTAAATAAGAGCACCTGACTTAAATTCGTCTTATCATGAGGTTTTGTGATACCTAGCATGGATGTATAGAAAAATCTGCTGTGTAGAGATTACTGCCTGTTAATCACAAGGCTGAGTAAGTAATGGTGGCGATTGCATTAAGCATAGCAGAGGTTAACTTACTGAGCAAGTTTCCGCAGTGTTCAAGGCACCACACTCGCATTCAAATTCGTTTTTCCCACCTTTTGTCACAACAGATAACGCTAATGACGAGATTGTTCCTTTGAATTGGACACAACAATATCCTGCCCTATCCCTGTCCAATCTTAATTCAAGTTATGTTTTAATAAAGTCGTCATCGACAGGACACTAAGCCCTAACCTTCGTTCTATCGAGATTAAGTAACTGGTTGAGAACAATAACAACAATGATATTGTGAAAAATTTTCTGCATTTTTTACATAAATCACTCGAAAAACTCATTCGTTTAACGTGAACCACAAATGTAAAATCTGAAAGGAGATGATACTGTAGTTAACACATGTTTAAGTTAACGCCATCACACATCTGAAATATCATCTTTTGACATCAGTAATGACAAAGAAACACATTCGTTTAGGCAGATATAGGCTATCAAACACATCCCGTTAATACGTATAGAGATGAAATCATATAAACCAGGTTGGACAGTGTTACCCATGAGAATGACAATGGCTTGGATTCAGCCACGCTTAAAATGACTTTTCATTTACATAAAAAAAACACTAGTGAATTAAATGTGGTTCCACCTTTCTGCAAGCATGCAGTTATTGTTGCTTTGGTTGGGTGGTTGATGTGGACGGAGGGGACCAAAGAGCGAGATCCTCGGTCCCATCGTATTAGGAAAAGATGGGGAAGGAAGTCAGCCGTACCCTTTCAAAGGAACCATACCGGAAATTGCCTGAAGCGATTTAGTGAAATTACGGAAAACCTAAATCAGGGCGTCCGGACACGGTTTTGAACCAATGTCTTGTCGAATGCGAGTCCAGGTGCTAACCACTGTGCCACCTCGCTCGGTATCGTTGCTTTAATACCTAAACATGTTTCACCTCAATTGTGACGTTCTTAGTGGCATTGCTTATTTTTCCTGAAATTCATACATGCCGATTTCATTTAGGGTAAGAAATACAGTATATTACATCACATTGTCGCTATTTAAATAACTTACATTCTTTACCTTCTATTTAGATTTCGTGTGTCTTGTTGCCACAAACCAAAATTAACCACAGGTCTAAATTAGTACACATTGTCATGTACAAACAAAGGATAAGGTATCGACTAAACTGCATTGTCTTTAGAAACACATCCTTAAAAATAATATTCGGTTAAATCGTAGCTTATATCTCCTTTTTTACCCTTACCATTGCTGTATTTAGCGTTTCTGCGCAGTGGCTGATTTTTATTTGCCTAAAAAATGTATTTTGGTTGTTGTTTGTAGGTTAAAATGAGATGTGGACACTGGTGAAAATTTTTGTGAAGCATTGAAATGGGGAACTAATTGGTTATTCATGGATTACGTTTTGCACTTAAACAACATTTTTTTACGAATTTCTCCTGTTCACTGGTGTATTCTGCGTGTTATTATGTTGCTATGGCTTGGACTCACATTCCTCTGCAAAATTTAATTTTTTGATGCGCTTTTGACAGACGTTTGTTTCACTGTTTTGCCTTCGATGCTGGCCGCGAAATTTGAATTTGTACTGTTTGTTTTCATTCTGCTTTGTGTGTGTGTGTGTGTGTGTGTGTGTGTGTGTGTGTGTGTGTGTGTGTGCGTGTGTGCAGATGTTTTAGTTTGTGTTGCTTGATAGTTCTGAAGAGTGCCTGGTGGAGACGACAACTCGGACACCGTCTGAAGAGTACACGTGCCTCAGGGATATGCATGGCTGGTGGGGGCAGGCCGGTGGGCCCAATGGTAACATTGTTGACAGTAAGGAATATGCCTCCTTTTTTAACCTTACCATTGCTGTATTTAGCGTTTCTGCGCTGTGGCTGATATTTATTTGCCTACCAAACGTGTTTTGCTTTTGACCATAGGCCCATGGCAGGCCGGTGGCCTCTTGGAGGCTACGGCCATGTCATCAGTGGCCTTTCACTTTTTTTGGCAGCCCCTCAACGCGGCATCTGTCATCCGAAGCGGCGCATTGAAGCGACTGTGTGTATAATTAGACTCTTGTCCTATGGCGGGAGTTGACGGCGGCTGGCGCTGAAGCACTAAGTCCCACTAGGAATTCAGTGCTGGTGGCAGCAAGCACGGTTGGCATGTTGGTAGGATTGTAGCGGCAGGCCCCATAAGGAACCTAGTGCTGGTGGTGGCAGATGCAGCCGGTCTCGAACCCATGGCTACTGCTGACAGCGCCCAGCTGTCTCTCTGCGTCAAAACTCATCCATATTTATATCGCTCATCATAGCCTGAGTCCTAGTCATGTCGCCCATAACAAGAGACTTGCCCTAGTGTGGTGACATCAACCCGCTTGCTAAGACCATTATCGCTGTGTGGTGTAGTTTTCCTCTGAGGGCAACTACTTCATGACAGCTTTTTCAGTGCTTCTTAATACTTTTTGCTAGAAACTGGATAGAGGCATTACCCTGTCCTCCCCTATGGAAAGACTCAGCTCCTCATGTCTTATATCGACCTGGTTTCCCGCCAAGATTATCTCCCCAATTAATCCAAAAACAAGTAGATTACCACTAGGCCCCCACTTACTACACAATTACCATATAAATACTGAACACAACAATCTAGTCTCAGTCTCTTGCCCTGGCAGTCCGGTCCACAGCAACTCGAATTATCCATGGATCATGTCTCTGAATGACTCGTTGTCTCAGCAAAATCAGAGTCACCGTGGCGCTAGGAATTGTGACACTCAATTCTGCAGTTACTTGACATCGGCCATCCCCATACTGTCTTACGTGCTTCAACAATTGTTCTGTGATTCACACCTCCTTCGTGGTTATCGTCTGACTCAATGAATGGTCCTCGCTGGCTTCCCAGGTATCGTTAAGGAAGGTAAGAATACATTGGGACAATGTCTCCAGTTGATGCTGTGCTATATTCAGCAGATTAACGCCCATCATAGTGGCTTATAAATGAAACGTATGTCCCGTAGCATTACATGTAGCCCCATCAACAAACACTACACTTCCGTGAGTTTTCCTTGCTTATAACGCTAGCCACCACTTCTACATTATTGGATATCCAATGTTAACCTGTGGAAATACAGTTTTCTTTTGATCACTCCTTTCTAACATGGATGCCTGTCTACTCCACCTTGGAACAGTTGGGTGATGCATGCCCTTCTACCTTTGTGTCTCAGGAATATGGTGACTTTCCCACTCTGGCACTGCTAAATCTCAACCTCCATCATTACCACATATCGACCCCTACCCCCCACCACTAGCAACCCCTTCTTCTCTCACTTGCGCAGACTTTACAACTGCCGTTAACTTCACCGGATAGGTGTGCACCATGTAGCATCTGTTTAATGCATGCTCACTCTCTAACAGTATCCTCACTAATACGTACAACTTTGCATTATCTGTCTTCGCACCCACTGTTGCACTATGTTAATAGAACAGCAAGTTCTGGCTACCTCGCTCTGCCGCTGACCATAATTTTGGCGATAGCTCCCCCTGCACCTCTCTGAATACCCTCAAATGCAGCTCAGGCGACAGCAAGGCTGGAATTTAATAGATCGGAAGCCTCTGATGAACGGTTTCATGCAAATCTGTCAGTTCTAAATTTGCGTTGCAACTGCTATCCCCTAGATATTACAGTTGTCTTGGCGGCGTTATCCTTGCATCTTGTACTGGCATCCGTGCTTGTACAGTTTCCAAATCTCAGTTGAGAGTACTATATGACGCTCTTTCTCCGTATGTCAACCTGAGTATGGGAACTGTTACCACCTCCCCTCCTCTAAAAAGCCTTCTGTCTCTGACACATCCCACTTCAGACACTACTCTGAAAAGTTTTGATGGTGACGACCACTAGGACAACCTCTGACGAGTGCAGTTGCACTCAGAAGGGTGGTGGGGGGTGGGGAGGGTGAGTGAATGGTGGTGAGAGGCCTTTGGTCCCAGTGGAAACACTGTTGACGGCGAAGAATGCCTTTACTCAATTCCAGTACAAGTGTTGTCGCAGCTCACCGAGGCAAACTTACTTCTCTCTGTTCTCTCTGGCCGGTAGTGACGTGTGGGCGGCGGCTCCCACCTTCGGTGCCGAGTAGGCGTCCTGAAATGTTGACAGAAGGCCCGAGCCGGGCTAGTGGTCTCTTGGAGGCCACAGCCGTGTCATGAGTAGCGTCCTACTTCCTTCGGGAGCGTGGAGCCTTGGCGGCCACTTAGCACCGCACGCACTTTCCGTGGCGGCACGTGGAAACGGCTGTGCACAGGATTCGACTTGCTGCCCTCTGACAGGAGCCGGAGGATGGCTGGCGCTGAGACCCTGTCCCACTAGGAACTCAGTGCTGACGGCAGCAAGCACAGATGGCAGGTTGGCAGGACTATGGCACCCAGTCCCATGAGGAACTTGGTGCTGGCGGTGGCAGGTGCAGTCCGATTTCGAAACCATGGCTGCTGTTGGCAGTGCCCAGTCGTCTGGCTGCCTGGCATGGCCTCTGGTATCGTGGTTGTGCTGCTAGACTCTGGAGACCGCAAAACTCAGCTATATTCGTATCGCTCAGAGTCGCATTTGTTTCACTAAAACCTGCTCGGTAGTCAAATTTCCCATAACAAGAGACTTGTCCTGGTGCAGTGACATCCACCCACTTGCTAAAGTCATTATCACTTTGTGGTGCAGTTATCCACTGAGCGTGGCTAGTCTCACATTGAAATTCCCTTACGTTTATATCATTCTGACCCACACGTCGTCACACTTGCGGCTGCTAATAATATTTTATGGCAGCTTTCTCACTGCTCCTTAATACTATTTGCTGAAAACTGGGTAGCGGTGATACAGTTCATTGCAGGACTGAATAATGTTTTGTTGCAGAGTACTGTTCGGCTACTGATGATTTTCTTGTCCTATTTTTAGGATGTGTTAATTGTCTTCTATTTCAAAAAATGGTCGAGATGATTACTGTGCTTTAGGAATATAATCTAGGAATAAAAACTACATGAATTAGTTCTCCATAACAAAGCTTTACAAAAAAATTTATCGATGTTCACAGGTGATTCTAAACACACAAACAACAAAAATACGTATGGCAGCAAAAAAAACCAGTCACAATGCACGAAAGCCAAATACAGCAATGGTAAGGTTAAAAAAGTGCATATGCCACGACTTTACTGAAATATCTATTTTACATGAAATCAACGCATTTACTGTTGAGTACCTTGGATTACATATATTGAACTTTTTATGGAATTTAAAAATTTTATTTTCAAAATATATGTACCTTTTTCTCAGAACCTATTCAAGAGATTTGTACAAAATTTTGCTCGGTTTAATTGTTTTGAATATATTAAGCTTCTCTCATGACGTATTTGAATATATCGAACAGGAGAATTATATTAATTTTTTAATTATAATTCTGTAAGTATAATATAAAATTCATGCAAAATTTCAGGTAATTTGCCCAAATCTGTTTCCACGCAGAATTTCAAACTATACTGTTGCAACAACATTATTGGGTTTGTAGAAATTTCATAATTATAGTCTTCATAGATTCTGAGAAAAGGTACATAGGGTAATTTTCAGAGAATGCAATTTAAACTTCAACCTAACATTTTTCTTATGACACGTCTTCAGAAAGCCCGAGATTTGTACTCAAGGTCCTCTTTCCCTTCAAGGTTTTTCTTCTGGTTTCTTCTTTTTCGCCTTCTTTCCTTTACCAGGTCTTCAACTGACTTTTCAGCTGCAGAAAGGCCCAGTAAATCCGTTCTGTTCAAGATGCCTTGATTGAAATTTTTTATCTGAAAGCCCATTCTCTCTAATACGTTCATCGGCCCTACGTTCCCATAATTAAATACAAGATCTGCATTATAAGTTGCAATTCTGACAAATGTAACAGATGAAAATGTGTCAAAACAAGAACTGCTTCTTCATAAAAGGAACGAGCTGCTTTGTTATTGTTTCTAAGATACGGAACAGGGTCACAGATGGTCTATAAAACCAAAGAACGTATACCGCAGCGTTCTACATCTATCTCGTGCAAGTTTGCCTGAAAGTAGTCCACGGAATTGTTGTTCGCCGAGCAAGATTGAAGTGTTGATTCAAAAACATGACGTGGCAGGAAGGTCACATCACACATTTAATTACTTTTCAGACACTTCGGATGCGAGTTCACCATTTAACCATTTAAACTTTGGGAGCTGATTGTCAATGAGTTCTGCTTATAAATAAAAAATAAACTGAAAGCTGACATTTTCTGTCAATTTAGTTTAGATCTGTGGCAGATTTCTGTTAGTGGGCACAGGAATCCCAGAGTCTAAATAAAATGTTAAATGCATAAGCTGTTTAAAATCACAACAAAATCCAATGTAAATATTTCTTGCCTTAAATAATGTATGTACGAGGGTGGTTTGAAAAATTCTCGGAACGGAATAGAAAAACGTACTTACGTCACTGAAACTTTATTTATTTTTCAATGTAGTCTCCTTGGAGATTAATATACTTAAGGGTCCAACGATGTTCCAGTGCCTAGATCCCATCTCGAAAATGCGTTTCCTCCAGGCCTGCAAAATAGTTGTCAACTCCGGCTATCAGATCTTCGTTTGAAGTGAAACTTCGTCCACCAAGAAACATTTTCTGTTTTGGGAGGAGATGGAAGTCTGAGGGAGCCATATCAGGTGAATAAGGCGGGTGTGGCAAGAAATCATACGTTAGTTCGTGTAATTTTGCCATAGCGACGGCACATGTGTGCGGGCGCACGTCAAGAGTGGCGGCAGAAATGTTGCAGATAATTTTTACATTTCTAGTTCTGCTTTTAAAATGTGATATACCCTTTCAGATGACATCTGGCAAGCGTGAGCAGTTTCACGCACTTCCAATCGGCGATCCTCCATGACCATTTTGAGCACTTTTACAATGATTTCTGGAGTAGTGACACATCCCGGCCGACAATTACGCGGCTCATCATCTAAGCTGTCTCGACCAAATTTAAATTCATTTGTCCACTTGGCAGCAGTTGAATATGAAGGAGGAGAATCTCCCACTGTATTCTGGAAATCTGCATGAATGTCCTTTGCTTTCACACCTTTCTTTACGAAGTACTTAATCACTGCTTGTATCTCGATTTTTTTCCATCTTCGCAAATCACTATACGGGAACTACAACAAAGCCACCTCACCGCCACAGCTCTCTTTCAAGAGCACTGACGTGGCACGCGTTTACAGCCAACAGCCCAATGAATATCACGTGCACAACTAGCGCCAGCGCTGACCTCTCATGGTGATTCCGAGAAGTTTTCAAACCACCCTCGTATATCGAAAAAAAACCACTGAGGTTACCATAACTGCGATAAAACGGGTTTGGGTGTTAAGGCAACAGTAACTGTGTACTTGCCAAAAGGTGAACCCATCTTTAGTTCATTCTGCAAACACAGGAACGTAGCATAAAATTCCAATATGATAGTAAAGAACAGTTCAAGTAAGCTGATTTTGTACACAGTTGTTTTAGGAAACATGGCTACAGTTATTAGTTCTTTGTGTTACAATGCTTACTTTTTAACAACTAGCCACGGAGAAATGTAATTGCAGTTTAGAACGGATAAAAGGCCTTATATAATTTAAAAGAAATTGAACTGCTTTCATAATTTCATCTTCGAAATTTCCCATATGGTTAAGACTTGTATATTGTAAAATAGGCATAACAATGGTAGAAACAGTGGCGTGCTAGTAGCCACCAGGCCTGGTTTACGGTTCAAGCGATAAAAAACGCCGCTTCGGTCGCCAAGCTGAGAGGGACACAAATGTGCCATAACTCTAAGATTTCTAATTTGTAGCGGCCGCATGGGGGCCCAAGTGCAAGATGTATGTACAGTGCGTGTCACAGATAGTAACGAAAACTGACACGAGTGAAAGTGTTCGAGGGAAAATGAGTGAAAGTGTTCGAGAGAAAATGAGTGAAAGTGTTCGAGGGAAAATGAAGCGCCAAATGATGTCGCTTGTGTAGAAAAATCTCAAACCAGCCTAGCCGGTGAGGATGCAATAGAGGAAATGTAATCGGCGCCGTCCTTCGTCTTAAGAGTAACCAGTGCTACGCCCCACCAGCAGCTGTGGGCTTACTGGTATCGGCATTGACCTCACTGCAGGCCAGTGAACGCAAGTGCCAAGTTCATCGCAGCGCCTCATCGCTGCCTGTTACACACTTCTGTGCAGTTTGAAACTTGGTAGGGTACTCTGTCTGCAGAACCGAACACGCTCGTTACAGTAAAAACTTGCAAAAAATCCGTAATTCTGTGAAGTATCATGTAACCGATAAACATGTAGCCATGAACACTATGATCCTAAACACTGCTCGCCAGACTGGTTTGATGCAGCTCTCCATGCTACTCTATCCTGTGCAAGCTTCTTCATTTCCCAGTACCTACTAAAGCCTACATCCTTCTGAATCTGCTTAGTGTATTCTTCTCTTGGTCTCCCTCCAAGCTGCTCTCCAATACTAAATTGGTGATCCCTCGATGTCTCAGAACATGTCCTACCAACCGATCCCTTCTTCTAGTCAAGTTGTGCAGCAAGTTCCTCTTCTCCCCAATTCTAATCAATACCTCCTCATTAGTTATGTGATCTACCCACCTAATCTTCAGCATTCTTGTGTAGCACCACATTTCGAAAGGTTCTATTCTCTGAACTATTTATCGTCCACGTTTCACTTCCATACATGGCTACACTCCACACAAATACTTTCAGAAACGACTTCCTGACATTTAAATCTATACTCGATGTTAACAAATTTTTCTTCTTCAGGAACGCTTTCCTTGCCATTGCCACTCTACATTTTATATCCTCTCTACTTCGATCATCATCAGTTATTTTGCTACCCAAATAGCAAAACTCACCTACTATTTCAAGTGTCTTATTTCGTTGCCTAATTCCTTCAACATCACCCGATTTAATTCGACTACATTCCATTATCCTCGTTTTGCTTTTGTTGATGTTCATCTTATACCCTCCTTTCAAGACAATGTCCATTCCGTTCAAGTGCTCTCCCAAGTCCTTTGCTGTCTCAGAGAATTACAATGTCATCAGCGAACCTCAAAGTTTTTATTTCTTCTCCATGGATTTTAATACCCACTCCGAACTTTACTTTTGTTTCCTTTACTGCTTGCTCAATATACAGATTGAATAACACCGGGAAGAGGCTACAACCCTGTCTCGTTCCGTCCCCAACCACTGCTTTCATTTTATGCCCCTCGACTCTTATAACTGCCATCTGGTTTCTGTACAAATTGTAAATAGCCTTTCGCTCCCTGTATTTTACCCCTGCCACCTTCAGAATTTGAAAGAGAGTATTCCAATCAACATTGTCAAAAGCTTTCAGTAAGTCTGCAAATGCTATAAACGGAGATTTGCCTTTCTTTAATCTTTCTTCTAAGATAAGTCGTAGGGTCAGTATTGCCTCATGTGTTCCAACATTTCTACGGAATCCAAACTGATCTTCCCCGAGGTCGGCTTCTATCAGTTTTTCCATTCGTCTGTAAAGAATTCGCGTTAGTATTTTGCCGCTGTGACTTATTAAACTGATAGTTCGGTAATTTTCACATCTGTCAACACCTGCTTTCTTTGGGATTGGAATTATTATATTTTTCTTGAAGACTAAGGGCAGTTCGCCTGTCTCATGTATCTTGCTCACCAGATGGTAGAGTTTTGTCAGGACTGGCTCTCCCAAGGCCGTCGGTAGTTCTAATGGAATGTTGCCTACTCTGGGGTCCTTGTTTCGACTCAGGTCTTTCAGTGCTCTGTCAAACTCTTCACGCAGTATCACATCTCCCATTTCATCTTCATCAGCCGGCAGCGGTGGTGGTGCGATTCTAGGCGCTCCAGTCCGGAGCCGCGCTGCTGCTACGGTCGCAGGTTCGAATCCTGCCTCGGGCATGGATGTGTGTGATGTCTTTAGGTTAGTTAGGTTTAAGTAGTTCTAAGTTCTAGGGGACTGATGACCACGGCAGTTGAGTCCCATAGTGCTCAGAGCCATTTGAACCATTTTTTTCATCTTCATCTACATCCTCTTCCATTTACATAATATTGTCTTCAAGTAGATCGCCCTTGTATAGTCCCTCTATATACCTCCTTCCACCTTTCTGCTTTCCCTTCTTCGCTTAGAACTGGGTTTTCCATCAAAGCTCTTGATATTCATGCAAGTGGTTCTCCAGTGATCTCGACAGTACAAGTGAGAAAATACATATACTGTGCTTCGTTTGGTAGTGATCGTGCTTACAGACTTATTGAAGGTGTAATACATCGCACGATTAGATGCTTGGTTCCTTACGTGTGGTGGTAACTGCCTAGTGTTCGGATACCATATGACTTGCAATCATGATCTTGTACAGTCAGTTCCACATTGTACGGGTCGATTCGTGACCACTACGGTGGCGAGTAAATCGGCTGATGGCAAATCAGGATGGATCGCCGTCTCCCCATCAGAACGACTGCTGTGTATGTGATGGTGACGGGAATCTTAAGACGAATCATGAGTGAAACATCCCTTGTTACAGTATTTCTTTGCTGATGTCAATTACAGGAAAGGAGCATTAGCCGGAGAGAAGGTTACTGACCTTGGTGGCGAAGATGGATGCGAGCAAGCGGTGTCAGCGTTTCGCCTGGCCTGGGGATAGCCGAGTAAGCATGGCGCAAGCGCCGCACTGCCAGCTCTTGATTACAGTGGCTGCTACTCGTAGCTCAGCTGCTCCGTGACTTCCGTGATAACACACCGGGTAGACGGTGTTAAGACCGTGATGTCCAGCATTAAATGAAATGAAATGTACGTAGGGCTAGGGCATCCCACTGGGTAGACCTATCACCTAGTACATATCTTTTTAGTTGGTGTCATTGTGGCGACTTATTCGTCGACGAATATGAAACGATAATGAAGACAACATCCAGTCTCCAAGCGAAGAAAATCTATGGCACGGACAGGAATCGAACCCAAGCTCCTCTCATGGTATTCACGTGCGGATCAGTCAGTTATGTAGGCGGACAAAAATGACCTGCGGTGAAAGTCTCAATTGGACGCCATTTCGGCAACTTGCGTGTCCTTAAAACCAACAGCACCCAGTTTCCCTGGTACTAGCCGGGCCCAAGTTGTTTAACTCCGTTGATTGGGAGGTAATCGCTGTTACCAACGTGGCAAGGCTATTGGCATGTCCAGCCTAACAAAAGGTGATGGCACGCGCCCACTCTGTGTGACGGTGAACAACAATGTTTGCCCCTACAGGCTGGATGACAGCAACAGTGTGACTGAGCGGCAATACTGGCCAGGCTCGAACGCACGACACCCAGGGGGTGGCTGGCAACAGAAGGTAGTCACCCAATAGGTGACCCAGCAGAGCGAAGTCATCAAGTTGAGCACGTGCACCCCTGAGTTCAGGTGGGAGCCAGTTGCTACTGGCGAAGAAGTCCGCGCATGGTAGATGGTTGCATCATCTCGTCCTGTAAGTCGTCTCGTCACGTAATGAACTGGCATGGGCTGTATCACACAGCCTACTGTACGTACCTGGATACTGCTGGATATAAAGAACGTCTACGAATGATATGTCCGAAAGAACAGACACCATATCCATATAACTACATATATCTACGAATGATGGTCTGATTTGGGTGGATGTATAAGTGAGCTGGGTGGTTAGTATTTCCAACGGCATTACTCCCACGCCAGAACTCGTGGCACACCGGAGTGGCGGGGCGTCGTCATTGAACGACGATGACTCGGTTTGCTTTGGTTTTCTCTCTTTATTAGTTTCTCCTGCTGGAACTACAACATTTCTCAACTTCACTTTTAGTGGCACTGGCTCGCGTCTTCCATTTTGCCAGCGTCCTGAATGAGTGCTCTTGCACTCTGAATACTTTATTAATTAAAACTTCCAGGCTAAGAGGCCGGAAGTTTTAATTAATGAAGACGCCGACCGTGAAATACTACACGTTATGACCTGAATAATTTGTTGTGTAACGGTGTCTGGATTTCAGGCTGACGACTGCTTCCTCCAGTGCAACGTCATTCTGCTGACTGACGCAGGACAGTTCATCACATCTTTGGAGTCATTGTGTAAGAACTTGAAAATGGTTCCATAGACCAATTCGCCTAATAGCGATTTTTAATTAACACTATACTTTAAAAGATTCTCAACGGAAATAATGTCGTCCTTATATAGACACAATAAATGTTTTCCGTACCTAAGGTGTTCAGCAAACAGTTTGTCCTATTGGTACAGCTTAATGTGTGTTCTGTGACTGTGAGGAGCGCTAGGTGCAGAATAAATCAGCAGCGCGACTAACGACCGTTGTTCCGGTAGACCAATGTGGTTTTTAGGTAATTAGGGAGCTGGGCTAATCCCAATCTTTGCCCTATAAAATACTATGTACAAATAGTTAAAATACGAGAACCTGTAGAACAAAGGTTACCAGTTTAATAGGCAGAAGGCGCCATGACTTTCGTGCTTTAGGTTAAGTGACAACTTTCACGACAGCAAGGGTTTCCCGGTGCAAAGTTAAAACGGAAGAAAGAATTTTCAGATAATGAAAACAGTAGGCCTCATACGACTAAATAAATGCTAGGAAAGAGGGTGAAGAGAGACCTCGGAAAAAATGTGAATCATTGGAACTGATCTCTTCTACATGAGCGTTTAATGGTGTTAGAGTACTCCGTGAGTTGCGAATCAGAAGATGCGTCTGGATATTTTTTATTTATTTATTTACGCGACCAAGGGTCATCTCATAATGTTATAGGATCTGTCATTAAAATATAATGAAAATAAATATCTCAGATATACATACACATGGAATATACAGGTTGACAGAAAAGATTGCGCACAAATTAAAAAACTCTGGAATAGAAACTTATGGTCACAGAAGTAACTGAGAGCCAGTGAAAGCTTTGGAATGTCAGGAACAAAAAGGACAAGCAGTGCACATGGGTCATAAGTTCAGCAAAGATAATTTACTGTTTACTCAACAATGTTTTACATTATATAAGGTGTGAAAATGCATAGCCTCGCGGCTATAACATCGAATAAAAAGTTCTGGGTGTCCAGCCGCGTCAAATGGAAAAAAATTTCACGAGTTTTCCACGGAGGATCCTTGGCCATTCGCAAGTAGCATGGCTGCCAGTGAGCTGCTAGTACGCACTTACGTGCACTAACCGCTGGCTCTGACATCACTGGTGCTCAAGGCATCCCCATATATGGGCTTACGTTGACTCGGCGTTCGATGTGGCTTCTTCATCACCGCGATTGCTGGGCTCCGCTCCGCGCTTAGCTGCAGGTTGCCCATTCTATTAATGATGCTATCGGTGATTTTTATTTCGATAGATCCTTTAATTACACAATCCCAGAAGCCGTTAGTGCGAGCCACGGCAGACGTTTCGTCAGATATGATCTAGAACATGCTCAGCTGAAGCGGATTTCTCAAGGTAGCGTAGGTGACAAAATCTCTCACGCTTCTTTCTGCGTTGTTCTACAGTACTTACTGTTTGTCCGACGTGACGTAAAACTGCCCAAACCCGTAAGGCACCTTTAGTCCACAGGTGTTCTGAGACTTGATGAATCTTTAACTGGTATACAAGGTGTTCGAAATGGCAACCACTACATTCAGTACGAGCATAACATTTTCGTAGAAAATTATGGCACACACTTCCTGGTACAACAGGCATCTCACAAACTCATCGGATACTGCGAGTATTCTGGCTAGACCTGGTTCTTCGTTGGGAACTTGTCTCAAGTCCACAAGGCTTTTGATAAGCCATTACAAAATGAGTAAATAAATGAAAATTATATTAGCCATGTAATTGATCGTCCCGATGCAGCGACTGCGGTATGTGGCACTGAAGACGTCAAGTACTTGCACAGAAAAGTCTGCAGGTACTTCATGTAGTTGCATACACATCTGATGACGCATTTTAAGTGGCACATCTTGTAACAATTATTCTGGATGAACTTGGTCAACGAAGACACTATCTCACTTCATTCAAACGTGGTGGCAGGAGATGAGGTCCGATCACGTATCGCCAATAATACCGAGCGATACATTCACTGCAGACCACTGTTTGCAGTGGTGTTCCAGTGGGATCCGAGAATATTGGCACACGCTGATGTGGCTGTTACAACAGTTAAAGAATCCATCTCTGATGAACTGTGCATCACATGTGAATAACATGTTGCTTGGGAAACAGAACTCTTTCTTGCAACGTTGAACAATCCATTCACAAAACCGAACTCTTTGTCGGGATCATCCACACCCATATCCTATATTCGCTGGTAATGATAAAAGTGCAACTGCCTCTCATGCAAAAAATGCCACATACTACTTTGAGACATACCCATGGTATGAACAATCGGACGCCCGCTTTCTGACGGCTGTTCTTCCACATGCAGAAATATCTCCTCTACAATACCGACTGTTCAGTAGTCCGTGGGCGGACTTCCTGATGCTTTGAACGTTTAAGGCATCTGCCTCTCCGCGTAGGCGACGAACAGCCTAACACGTTCGACGCTGTGGTAGACGTCTGTTCGGATATCAAGAGCGGTACAAGCGTTGGGCTCTGTGTGCTCAAAACGGTTCAAATGGCTCTGAGCGCTATGGGACTTGACGTCTGAGGTCATCAGTCCCCTAGAACTTAAAACTACTTAACCCTAACTAACCTAAGAACATCACACACATCCATGCCCGAGGCAGGATTCGAACCTGCGACCGTAGCGGTCGCGCGGTTCCAGACTGAAGCGCCTAGAACCGCTCGGCCACACCGTCCGGCTCTGTGTGCAATGCCAGTGGTGCAGCCTCCTATGAAAGGCACATTTCACAAAGTACTGTACGTATCACAAACATTTCAATTATTTTCAGTAAAGCTGCAGTATAGACTGCTATTCACAGCAGTACTGAAATGCAAACAATCGTCTTGTCTGAGAGCGCATGAACGAAAAGCAGATAAACGTACGCAACAACAAATACACAAGATCTTAATGGTATGACAACAGACGGAACGAGCTTGAATGACAAGCAGTTATCCTTACACAGAAATAGTACATTACCTTTGCTGAGATTATGGCCCGCGTGGATTGGTTGTCCTTGTTTTTCCTGAGATTCCAAAGCTTTCACTGGCTCCGCCTTACTTCTAACGAAGTTGTTGTATTTCGATTCATCTATCAGTTACATCCTCCCCATGAACCATGGACCTTGCCGTGGGTGGGGAGGCTTGCGTGCCTCAGCGATACAGATGGCCGTAACGTAGGTGCAACCACAACGGAGGGGTATCTGTTCAGAGGCCAGACAAACATGCGGTTCCTGAAGAGGGGCAGCAGCCTTTTCAGTAGTTGCAGGGGCAACAGTCTGGATGATTGACTGATCTTGCCGTGTAACACTAACCAAAACGGCCTTGCTCTTGTGGTACTGCGAACGGCTGAAAGCAAGGGGAAACTACGGCCCTAATTTTTCCCGAGGACATGCAGCTTTACTGTATGGATAAATGATGATGGCGTCCTCTTGGGTAAAATATTCCTGAAGTAAAATAGTCCCCCATTCATAGCACCGGGCGGGGACTATTCAGGAGGTCGTTGTCATCAGAAGAAAGAAAACTGGCTTTCTACGGATCGGAGCGTGGAATTCAAGATCCCTTAATTGGGCAGGTAAGTTAGAAAATTTAAAAAGGGAAATGGATAGATTAAAGTTAGATATAGTGGGAATTGGTGAAGTTCGGTGGCAGGACGAAGAAGACTTCTGGTCAGGTGAATACAGGGTTATAAATACAAAATCAAATAGGGGTAATGCAGGAGTAGGTTTAATAATAAATAAAAAAATAGGAGTGAGTGCGGGTAAGCTACTACAAACAGAATAGGGAACGCATTATTGTGACCAAGATAGACACAAAGCCCATGCCTACTACAGTAGTACAAGTTTATATGCCAACTAGCTCTGCAGATGAAGAAATTGATGAAATGTATGATAAGATAAAAGAAATTATTCAGGTAGTGAAGGGAGACGAAAATTTAATAGTCATGGGTGACTGGAATTCGTCAGTAGGAAAAGGGAGAGAAAGAAACATAGTGGGTGAATATGGTTTGTGGCTAAGAAATGAAAGAGGAAGCCGTCTGGTAGAATTTAGCACAGAGCATAACTTAATCATAGCTAACACTTGGTTCAAGTATCATAAAAGAAGGTTGTATACATGGAAGATTCCTGGAGATACTGACAGGTTTCAGACAGATTATATAATGGTAAGACAGAGATTTAGGAACCAGGTTTTGAATTGTTGGACATTTCCAGGGGCAGATGTGGACTCTGACCACAATCTATTGGTTATGATCTGTAGATTAAAACTGAAGAAACTGCAAGAAGGTGGGAATTTAAGGACATGGGATCTGGATAAGCTGAAAGAACCAGAGGTTGTACAGAGTTTCAAGGAGATCATAAGGGAATAATTGACAGGAATGGGGGAAAGAAACACAGTAGAAGAAGAATGGGTAGCTCTGAGGGATGAAATAGTGAAGGCAGCTGAGGATAAAGTAGGTAAAAAGACGAGGGCTGCTAGAAATCCTTGGGTAACAGAAGAAATATTGAATTTAATTGATGAAAGGAGAAAATATAAAAATGCAGTAAATGAAGCAGGCAAAAAGGAATTCAAACGTCTCAAAAATGAGATCGACAGGAAATGCAAAATCGCTAAGCAGGGATGGCTACAGGACAAATGTAAGGAGTTAGAAGCTTATCTCACTAGGGGTAAGATAGATACTGCCTACAGGAAAATTAAAGAGACCTTTGGAGAGAAGAGAGCCACTTGTATGAATATCAAGAACTCAGATGGCAACCCAGCTCTAAGCAAATAAGGGAAGGCAGAAAGGTGGAAGGAGTATATAGAGGGTTTATACAAGGACGATGTACTTGAGGACAATATTATGGAAATGGAAGAGGATGTAGATGAAGACGAAATGGGAGGTAAGGTACTGCGAGAAGAGTTTGACAGAGCACTGAAAGACGAAACAAGGCCCCGGGAGTAGACAACGTCCTTAGGAGAGCCAGTCGTGACAAAACTCTACCAGCTGGTGAGCAAGATGTATGAGACAGGCGAAATACCCTCAGATTTCAAGAAGAATATAATAATTCCAATCCCAAAGAAAGCAGGTGCTGACAGATGTAAAAATTACCGAACTGTCAATTTAATAAGTCATAGCTGCAAAATACTAACGCGAATTCTTTACAGACGAATGGAAAAACTGGTAGATGCGGACCTCGGGTAGGATCAGTTTGGATTCCGCAGAAATGTTGGAACACGTGAGGCAATACTGACCTTACGACTTCTCTTAGAAGAAAGATTAAGAAAAGGCTAACCTACGTTTCTAGCATTTGTAGACTTGGAAAAAGCTTTTGTCGATGTTGACTGGCATTCTTTCAAATTCTGAAGGTGGCAGGGGTAAAATACAGGAAGCGAAAGGCTATTTACAATTTGTACAGAAACCAGATGGGAGTCATAAGAGTCGAGGAGCATGAAAGGGAAGCAGTGGTTGGGAAAGGAGTGAGGCAGGGTTGTAGCCTCTCCCCGATGTTATTCAATCTGTATATTGAGCAAGCAGTAATGGAAACAAAAGAAAAATTCGGAGAAGAAATAAAAACTTTGAGGTTCGCCGATGACATTGTAATTCTGTCAGAGACAGCAAAGGACCTGGAAGAGCAGTTGAACGGAATGGACAGCGGTTCCAGACTGAAGCGCCTAGAGCCGCTCGGCCACACTGGCCGGCGAGTTTGGTTGGTGATAGACCTTCATGACTTTATGCCTTCTTCTTCATTTTTCTGTAGGTGTTGCATCTTTTATGGTTTGATCTAAGAACTTCAATCGCAGTATGCCTCTAGCTCATTTTTCATTGACATACCCCTCTATTTTTGTTTTTAGCACTCGTCATATCTCAATAGACGATCAATAATCTGAAAGCTCCTTTTTAACAATAGTGTTCATAGACTCCTCTTGTCTTCCATACTTTTCAAGACTGCATCGTTCGTAATCTTATCAGCCCATTTGATTTTTAGAAGGTGCTGGTAACGCCACATCTCAAAAGAATCTAGTGTTTCTCTTCCATCAGTCCCCAGTGCCCAAATCCAACAGCGATACAATACCACACTACAGACATATGCTTTCAGACACTTTTTTCCGATTTCTAGGCCGCTAAGTAATGAGTAGAATAGAACTTTCATTTTATTGAAGGCACTTTTTGTTTGGGAAGTTCTGTTTCTTAATCCTTATTTCCCTCTTCCATCTCCAGTGATCTTGCTACCTAAAAAGGTATATGACTTATGTCGTAGCAGTAGCTTGTCATGTACCTGTCGTAATATGACCATTTTCTCTGAAACTGTCCACTAACATATTTCAGAGGATGATGTGTAAATTCTCTTGATCAAGTAGTCATTAATTTGCACTGCTCTGTAATTGCAGAATTGGATTAAAATTGCCAGTGGCTGTTTTCATTTCTGTAATTGTTTCTTTGCCTTTCCTATGTAGCATGGTAGAGGGTTCCAAGATTTGAAAGCTTAGATGTTGGCTGCATGAGAAAAGGAATTCTTTTAAGAGGAATTTGCCATCATAAAAATGTTGAGCCCCACGCAGAGACGCAGCCGCAGGTAAACAGACTGGTATTCGCAGCCATTCTTTTTCCCCAGCCCACACTCCCAACGTGGAACACGTGACACTTATTTTCCATCCGAAAGAAACATGGAATTCTTTGCAGAAGGTTTTTAACAAGATCAGGGATCTTTAGCTAGGTGTGATTTCTGACAGGGCTTGTGAATTTTTGGTACGACTCCCCGGAATGTGGTTCAGTTTAAACTTTCAGAACCAAGATTTCCTATTAGGTCATAATCTTATTTTCTGGGGAGTCCGCGCTTTTTCACTGTGTCTACATACAAAATTGTAGCGAGGAACGGGAGAGATTTTCTGCCTTCCTACATACCTAAGAGCCCTATCGGTTCAACATTGAGAAAATCTACAAGAGTAGGAAAATGTTTAATGTCTTCAGTTGAGTTTTACTGGTCGGCACTCGGAATCTTTGCCACCGTTGACCAGCAAGCTCTTGCTCTGACGAAAAACAGCAAAACTCTAGAGTGACCAGATGGAGAACGCTTCAGTCTTCGTCTCTGCAGAGTAATGACTTCACCGCATACCTTTATAGAGTAGTGATGTCACTTTAGATTTTTGGAGAGTAAGGACTTCATGTTGGGACAGGAGAGATGACATGTGAGACAAACCTTGCTGCCAGTGGAAGGATGTCCGTACTTTAGCATTAAGTACAAAGAGCGGTCGGAAATCATATTCTCCAGCCGCTGCTGCCACCGGCTTCCGTATCCACACTCCGTGCACTTGGTAAGATGAGCCATCGTTGCGACCGCTGATGTCGCCCATATGCGAAGTTAGTCCGCTCCCTTCAGGTGTCAAGTATGCAGAAATAAAGTCACATATCTAGCTTGTTGTTCTCATTGCACATTTTGACAGTCTTGTGGCTTTTGCCCCTATCTTTCCGTGAGCTTTCAACATTTAACTAACAACTTACTATGTCGCTGTCGTGTTCGAAAATTATTAATGTAACTGCGTTTCTGCCGCCGACGTGTGTCAAGGTTATGTCTTCGTGTTGTAATCACCTGTCCATTTGACAGTGCTTCTTTTTAGTATATCAGTGGGTAACCTCAGTGTCCCGTCTCACTCCCTTCGCAACTCCTGAAGATAAGCACAATGTACCGCCTTATAAAAGAGAAGTGGCATTCCATGCTGCAGTTCTCACTGACAAATGCGTTTGTTCTTCTCTCTAGCTCTCGCCTTCCGTAGATCTAATGAGAGTCAGTTTTACCTCAGAATAATTGAACCAACCTCCAATCCAATCATGCTGATACATGGGATATCCAGTTGGACTTTTAAAAGTGTGTTTTCCGTTGCTTTCTCCGACCTGCGTTGTTGTGCAACTATGGTTTATCCACATTTAGAGTCAGTTTTCCGCCCCAAGAGCAGAATTTGTCCTACCCTCTACCGACTCGTGTACCCTCTAAGAGATCAGTTGTGCACTTTCTGAGCAAGCGTTGCCTCTTCTCTATCACTTTTCACGGTTTTCCCTTCATCAAGGCTAGGACGAGCAGCATTTCGTTGACTCTCCAGTAGTTTTAGAGAGATATTAGAGAGTTATTATATGCGGGAAAATTTCCAACATTTCCCTGCGCACATCAGCAAACAATTACATTCGTACTATATCTTGACTGATATTCGTCATTTATTAACAGTCTTTGTTACGACCACTTCGTTACGTGTTCGGCTAACCGTAATGTTTTTCATTTGGTATTGTTTCTATAATATTCGAAGTTTGGCTGTTTTTCCGTTATCCAGGAAATATCTTCGTAAACGGTTTCTCTTAGAATTACCTACTTAATTATGAACTTCCCTAATACAGGGGATCATTCAAAATGATGATATGTGGAAGAATACTAGGACAAGATCCTAAAATTATTTCATTTGATAACTAGTTGAGATCATTACGAGGCATCTTCAGATCTTTAGCAGCTTTTTGCAATCTCCCTTAGCTTGAGTTAGCATGTTTACGTTGTTACTTGACGTTGTCAAATAGGAAGACATGCAATCTGTTACGTTAAAATGTGTGGATAAATAATCATAGGTCAAGATCGCTAAAACTCCTTCATTTCATAACTAGTTTCAGCTCCATGACGACCCATTGTTTAACATAATAAATCGCATATCTCCGGATATGACAATGTCAAAAACAACGTAAATGTGCCGAGTCAGACTAAGGGAGATTGCAGAAAGCTACTAAAGATATGAAGATGGCTCGTCAGTTACATGAAACTAGGTATCAGAAAAAGGAGCTTTAGCGATCTTGGTCTAGGATTGTTTAACCACATGTTTCAACATAACGGATCGCATACCTCCCGATCTGATAATGTCAACTAATAACCTAAATGGCAATGTGTTTTTGTCGCTGTGGACAACCTGTTTAACGCATTGTAAGAAATTAAACGACTGAAATTGTAATCGTTATTGCTGCTGCTATACGAAAGTAAAAGTCCAAAGTGCATAGCATGATAGGTTATTTGCAGAGTCGAAGGGTAAAATGTTTCATCCTAGAGTATGTGTGTATGAGTGGTTTCCTATGGTAATGTCTTTAGCCAGCTAGAGACAAGCATGTGGCTTTTAAAGACGAACAGCTAACCTTGCATTCCTTGCGCAGGTACATCTTCAGACGCAGAACCAGCGCAAACCTGCCTACCGAGGAGCCTTCGACTGCTTCAGACACATTTTGCACAGGGAGTCGGTAAGTTGAGTTCGTTATCATTCATAAACCGTGGGCATATGACTGTCGTGGACATGTCAGTAGCTTTACAATAAGACACTTTTCACACACACACACACAAACACACGCACACTCATATCGTCCTTTGAGAAATTCATCTATGGAGTAGAAGAAGCTGTCAAGCTAAATGATTTCAATTTGTATTTAAAAGGATTTACTTTAACACCTTTAACGCACAATGGAATGTGCCAACTATCTTACCGCTGCACAGTTTGTCCCCTTCTGCAGAAGGAGAGATTTATTGTTCTTAGTGCTATATTTGTGACTATTACTAGTGATCGGACATTGTGGCTCTTGTGTGACCTTTAAAATTTTCACGGAAAATTGAATGTTCAAATTACGTGCTTGTAGCCAGTTGTCATTCAATACAACCCACAATAGTTCAACTGGCTACCTGCCGGTTAATCGCAGATAAGCTATCGAAGACAGTCTTCGATGGCTCAACTCAAGATGATCAACAGGAGCCAAGTTGAAATATCGTGGAATGTATTAAACGGCGACCGGCTGGAAGCACGAAATTCGTTTGAAAGTTGTGATTCTTCACAACAAACTTCATAACAGGGTAAATGCATTGTGAGGTTGTCGTCTCCTTTGTTTCTAAAACACTTGCCTATAGAGATCAGGCATCTGCCTTACACCTATTTCTGTGTAGTGAAAGCCTTGCTTGTATGTGGCCCAGATCAATATTCCATGTGACATTACTGAACGGAAGCAAGCAATGCAGCCTAAGCCAACTTTGTAACACTTTCATCACCGAAATCAGCAATTACGCGTAGAGGAAATTTGCTTAACTAATGCATCTGAGTGTATCTATAATACTTAATTTTCAGTTCAACTCTGGTCAATATGCACAGTCAAGAATTTTGAGAATTTACTTTCGCATATTTCCTCCTCCCTCCCTTCCCCTCCTCCTCCAATGTTCTGTTATGATGATGATGATGATGATGATGATGATGATGAATCCTGTTTGTGCAAAACTGAATGAGCTGTGTTTATTTTAGCTAAGTGATAGGCTATTTTCCAATAATCAATCAATATTTTTTCTGGATACAGCATTTATTATGTCTTCTGTTGTTGCATCTTTTATTATATTTGATTACAAAACTGGTATCATCAGCAAAGAAGACTATTTCTGCATAATTATTCTAAGATGGAATGTCATTTGTGTAGAACAAGAACTCAACCTGTGGAACATTAGTAGGACTTTCATTATGAAGCGAATCAAAGCTTCCATTGCTTCATATCAGATAAATACTGCAGTGAATAACAAAGTACTTCTTTGGTCAAGAATTCTAATCCTATAATTGTAAAGTAAGATTTACATCTACATCTACATCTACATCTACATGACTACTCTGCAATTCACATTTAAGTGCTTGGCAGAGGGTTCATCGAACCACAATCATACTATCTCTCTACTATTCCACTCCCGAACAGCGAGCGGGAAAAACGAACACCTAAACCTTTCTGTTCGAGCTCTGATTTCTCTTATTTTATTTTGATGATCATTCCTACCTATGTAGGTTGGGCTCAACAAAATATTTTCGCATTCGGAAGAGAAAGTTGGTGACTGAAATTTCGTAAGAAGCTCTCGCCGCGACGAAAAACGTCTATGCTGTAATGACTTCCATCCCAACTCGTGTATCATATCTGCCACACTCTCTCCCCTATAACGCGATAATACAAAACGAGCTGCCCTTCTTTGCACCCTCTCAATGTCCTCCGTCAATCCCACCTGGTAAGGATCCCACACCGCGCAGCAATATTCTAACAGAGGACGAACGAGTGTAGTGTAAGCTGTCTCTTTAGTGGACTTGTTGCATCTTCTAAGTGTCCTGCCAATGAAACGCAACCTTTGGCTCGCCTTCCCGACAATATTATCTATGTGGTCCTTCCAACTGAAGTTGTTTGTAATTTTAACACCCAAGTACTTAGTTGAATTGACAGCCTTGAGAATTGTACTATTTATCGAGTAATCGAATTCCAACGGATTTCTTTTGGAACTCATGTGGATCATCTCACACTTTTCGTTATTTAGCGTCAACTGCCACCTGACACACCATACAGCAATCTTTTCTAAATCGCTTTGCAGCTGATACTGGTCTTCGGATGACCTTACTAGACGGTAAATTACAGCATCATCTGCGAACAGTCTAAGAGAACTGCTCAGATTGTCACCCAGGTCATTTATATAGATCAGGAACAGTAGAGGTCCCAGGACGCTTCCCTGGGGAACACCTGATATCACTTCAGTTTTACTCGATGATTTGCCGTCTATTACTACGAACTGCGACCTTCCTGACAGGAAATCACGAATCCAGTCGCACAACTGAGACGATACCCCATAGCTCCGCAGCTTGATTAGAAGTCGCTTGTGAGGAACGGTGTCAAAAGCTTTCCGGAAATCTAGAAATACGGAATCAACTTGAGATCCCCTGTCGATAGCGGCCATTACTTCGTGCGAATAAAGAGCTAGCTGCGTTGCACAAGAGCGATGTTTTCTGAAGCCATGCTGATTACGTGTCAATAGATCGTTCCCTTCGAGGTGATTCATAATGTTTGAATACAGTATATGCTCCAAAACCCTACTGCAAACCGACGTCAATGATATAGGTCTGTAGTTAAATGGATTACTCCTACTACCCTTCTTGAACACTGGTGCGACCTGCGCAATTTTCCAATCTGTAGGTACAGATCTATCGGTGAGCGAGCGGTTGTATATGAGTGCTAAGTAGGGAGCTATAGTATCAGCGTAATCTGAAAGGAACCTAATCGGTATACAATCTGGACCTGAAGACTTGCCCGTATCAAGCGATTTGAGTTGCTTCGCAACCCCTAAGGTATCTACTTCTAAGAAACTCATGCTAGCAGATGTTCGTGTTTCAAATTCTGGAATATTCCATTCGTCTTCCCTGGTGAAGGAATTTCGGAAAACTGCGTTCAATAACTCCGCTTTAGCGGCGCAGTCGTCGATAACAGTACCATCGGCACTGCGCAGCGAAGGTATTGACTGCGTCTTGCCGCTTGTGTACTTTACATACGACCAGAATTTCTTCTGATTTTCTACCAAATTTCGAGACAATGTTTCGTTGTGGAACCTATTAAAGGCATCTCGCATCGAAGTACGTGCCAAATTTCGCGCGTCTCTAAATTTTAGCCCATCTTCAGGATTTCGCGTTCTTCTGAACTTCGCATGCTTTTTCCGTTGCCTCTGCAACAGCGTTCGGACCTTTTTTGTGTACCACGGGGGATCCGTTCCATCTCTTACCAATTTATGAGGTATGAATATCTCAATTGCTGTTGCTACTATATCTTTGAATTTGAGCCACATCTCGTCTACATTCGCATAGTCAGTTCGGAAGGAATGGAAATTGTCTTTTAGGAAGGCTTCTAGTGGTACTTTATCCGCTTTTTTAAATAAAATTATTTTGCGTTTGTTTCTGATGGATTTGGAAGAAATGGTACAGTTTGTGTAAACGTTAATTGTTGCCACTGTAAAAAGAAAAAAAAATCGACGGTGCGTATTTCATTCTACATGGTTTGTTGAGGTGTCAAGTTGCATGTACTTAAAAAATTCCATATCAGTGTAATGAAAGTGAATACTGAGCTGTGGCTAAAATAACAAACATAAAACAACAATTCGAAATTTTTATTCAGAGGCTAAGCAGCTTATATTTTTCTTAAACTAGTTGCTCATTGGCCAACTCTTCGTCAGTAAACCCATCCAGATGGCTATGTGTAATTGTTAAAGAAGCTCTGACATTGCCAGTAAAATCGAGAAAGAGCCGAGCAGTAGTAGAGTGAGCACAGAATAACGTGACCGGCAGAAGCACAATCGGCAGGGTACGCATAGGGAGAGGGCGGTAGTGGTGGGAGTTGAGGTGGGCGCTTTAGAGAAATAGCTGAGCACTGAGGGGGGAGTGCCATTCTAAATTGAAACCTATGCTCACATTTTTTGTGACTATTTAAGTGGATCTCCTCCATTTCCACACCTGCATGGTGACCATTCATAAAGATCTACTGTCCCCTCTGATTTGGTTAGTGTCTAAAAGAAATTCCACTAAAAATGAAACAAAACCAGTGATTTATTTTCGCTTGGCTTATTAACTTTCAGACCCCATAGTGATGCGCCTTCTTTCGATAGAGATTAATGACAGTAGCATTGAACATCCATGAAGCCTCGCCGTTTCTTCGCAAATGTGCTTAAAGACACAATATAGATATATCCTCTGGATGCGTTAATTCCAGCAGGAAGACATTTTTCAGTTTCGCTTGCATAGAATTTTTCACGTAGACTTCTCTTGCCCTGATGCTTGCACCAGTTTATCTTATGTTCGACCGAACGAGGTGTCGCAGTGGTCAGCACACTAGACTCGCACTCGGGAGGACGACGGTTCAACCCTGTGTCCGGCCATCTTGATTTTGGTTTTCCGTGATTTTCCTAAATCACTTCAGACCAATTCCAAGATGATTCCTTTACAAGGGCACGGCCGACTTCCTTTCACACCCTTCCTTAATGCAATGGGACCGATGACCTCGCTATTTGGTAAATTCCCCCAAATCAACCAACCAACCCTCTTACGTACGTAGTATTTACATGTTTGTACAGCAATGGCATTTCAGCGTTTCTGCTCCAAAAAACATTGCTTTGTTCTCTTTAGGGCACAAAGTGTAAACCAGGAGGCGACGGATCTTAGTTTTACTGAAACCGTACAATCTTTGAAATAATCAAACCTGTACTTTATGTTAGTCATCATGGAGCGAACTCCGTTGTTCCACAGCATTTTCATTTCAATCTGTATAGAAGAACACGGTTCTGAGAATTTTTATGTCGTACTGTTTCCTCTGGAGATTACGACTATGTGGTGTCTTACTGAACATAGAAACTTTGACGTTAGTAGAACTGCAGACTCATTTGTAAATATTTTGTTTTGTCCAGTAGGTTACTGCTCATTATGATGGAAGCGACGTGCGAGGTTCAGAAAAGGGCTTATTTCCACACGTGAAGGACGAAAATTTTTTTTTATTTTCCTCTCTTCATTTTTTAAAATTTTGCTGTATTCTCTTATTTCAAATTCACGTTGCTGTAGATTTCACAGCTACATCTTGAAGCACCTTTCAGGGATGCAAGAAACAGTCTAAACTCACAACCTAAGTCGACTCCAACAGCGTACGTTACAAAACTGCTCTGAAGTTCGTGTATCAACGCTAGACCCCAGACATCATTTTTTGGCTCTGATGACAATGGTACTGAAATGAAGTATTATCTCGATAGTATTAAATATTGGAGAAATATGTGCCTCCTTTATGATACCCTGCCTATCATCCTCGAATTTTAGGCTTTGTGTTTGTGTTTAACTGGGGCCCCATTTCCTTCAAAACACGGAGCTTTTGTTTACTGCTACTGTAGAAGGCAGTTACTGGCAGTCATATGATGTGCGTGCTCAGCCGGCCGGTCGAGGTTACTGCTACGGGATTATCGAAATTCGAAACTGATTTCGTTACTCTCATTGAGAATATGGAAACCGGGAGCAAGGGTTTGAGGAGGCGGGGGAGCGGGAAAGGATTATCTTCACACAAAGAGCAAAAACTCGATCGACACTGCTTGCTACCACGAGACAGGATGCACACAGCGCTAGAAGCGAGCTTAGCGCATTGTCACAGTTGTAGTTGTTCATTCCCATGTCGCTGTCAATGCGTTGTATCTGGTGAACGAACGTTTCTGACGAAATATTCAGGCTCGTGGTCAGCGCTCGGTAGATTACTTAGCATTGGTCATTATAGAGCAACTGAAATAATTAAAATAGCTTGCGACTTTCGACGTTTCTACGCTGAACTAGTGAAGAGCAACGTTATTGTCATAATGAGCCTCGTGACCTATGTCTGCTTTCGACCTGAGGTCCTTAACTGGCCGTAATAGAAGTTACTTTTCATCTGGGCCTACATAAGGCCATGCAGATTGAAACAGGTGTGGTATGGGAAAGCATAAATACAGTATACACTGAGGTGACAAAAGACAGGGGATAGCGATATGCGCATGTGCAGATGGCGGTGTTACCGCGTACAAAAGGTATAAAAGGGCAGAACATTGGAGGAGCTGTCATTTGAACTCAGCTGAGTCATGTGGAAAGGCTTCCGACGTGATTACGGCCGCACGGTGGGAATTAAGATTTTGAACGTGGGCTAGTAATTGGAGATAGACGCATGGGGCATTCCTTTTCGGAAACCGTTAGGGAATTCGATATTCCGAGATACACAATGTCAAGAGTGTGCCGAGAACACCAAATTTCGGGAATTACCTCTCACCACGGACAACGCAGTAGTCGATGGCCTTCACTTAACGACCGAGAGCAGCGGCATTTGCGTATAGTAGTCAGTGCTAACAGGCAAGCAACACTGCGTGAAATCACCGCAGAAATCAGTGTGGGACTTACGACGAATGTACCCGTTAGCACAGTCCGCGGAAATCTGGCGTTGATGGATATGGCAGCAGAGGACGCAAGTGACTGCCTTTGCTAACAGCACGGCAGTGATTGCAGAGCCTCTGCAGGGCTCGTGACCATATAAGTTGGACCCTAGACTATTAAAAAAACCGTGACCTGGTCAGATGAGTCCCGATTTCATTTGGTAAGAGCTGATGATAGGACTCGGATATGGCGCAGACCCAACAAAGCATTGTCAACGAGCTAGTGGTGGCCCTATAATAGCTTGGGCTGTGTTTACATGGAATGACTGGCTCCTCTGGTCCAACTGAACCGATCTTCGACTGAAATGGTTATGTGTGGCTACTTGAAGATCATTTGTAGCCATTCATGGACTTAATGTTCCCAAACAACGATGCGTCATATCAACGGACCACAATTGTTCGCGATCAGTTTGAAGAATAATCTGAACAATTAGAGCGAATGATTTGGCCACCTAGATCGCCCGACATGAATCGCATTGAACATTTATGGGGCATAATAGAGACGTCAGTTCGTGCACACAATCCTGCACTGGCATCACTTTCGCAATTTATGGATAGGCTATAGAGAAAGCATGGCTAAAGATTTCTGCATGGGACTTCCAACGACTTGTCGAGTTCATGCCACGTCGAGTTGCTGCAATATGCAGGGCAAAAGCAGCTCCGACAAGATATTAGATCCCATGACTTTGGTCACCTCGGTGTATACTTTCTCCATTTCGTCGACATTATATTGGTCAGGTTTGGTTTCCTCCCATGGAACATTTTTCTCCTTAATCTTTTGCATTCTGTGGGGGGGGGGGGGGGGGGGGGGGTAGGGGGGGGGGGGAGTGAGGACTATCTAGTACAGCGAAATAGTCTGGTGCCACAGACTTTATACCATATCGGCAAAAATAGGGTGAAACATCAAAAAGCATCGAGTAAAACTGCCTTCTCCCCTCCTAATAAAACAAGCACATGATCGAGGAACATTACAGATAACCTCATTTTACAGAAGGCGGGGTTCTACCGAATTCCGAGCCAATATGCAAGATGCACATTGTACTGCGCTCCATCGAAGATCGCTGCCGAGCACACCAATGGCACACTCACTAAAGTATCCTTACGAGCTGACGGTCGCAGAACATTGCTTAACCGAGACTCGCGCTGTGAATGCGAACGCATGATTTCAACAACGATATCGATACTGGGACCGAGGCCCACGAGAAGGACAGGCAGCCTCCCATATGCCACAGCACATGACATTGCAAAGTCTTACGACTGCCAGTAGCCGTCTCCGGCAAGGAGCGAGTAACTATTTCAGACGAGTTTAACAAATCTTAACTGCGCGTTGAAGTGCATACGAGCTCTTGATAGCATACGACAAAGATAGGTCCTTTATTGGGTACCTTTTCCGTGATATATTCATTTTTCTTGGGCCCTGCAAGGAGCCTAGCGTTTGCGAAGTATGGTCGACAAGGTGACTTGTGAGACATCACAAGTTCGTTGCGGCGACCCGTTTTTCTCATGGGCCCCTACTGGACTGGGTCGATAGAGAGGCATCTACATACGTCCCAGGGACAGACACTCTTATTAACAGATACTGCGGCTACAGTCCAGTAAGGCTTGAGAACCAGGACTGAGTTTAATTCAGGAGTAGACACTCAGTAATGTCGAGTTGGCGGCCAGAGCGGCTTCACTGCCTGCCTCCACTTCGACGCATCCGGGCCGTGGCGGCTGGCGTCGCCGGCCACGGTGGGTGACTCAGCCGGCTCTCCAGCCACGACTCATGCGCCCTCGGGTGCGGACAGAGGACAGAGTGTGTGCGTGGGGGTTATGTCTGCCGCAAGCCCCCAGGAGATCAGTTTGTCTACCCATCTGGCGATGGTGACAAGACCGGTTGTTGAAACATTGTGCCGGCTGGACGCTACGAACCGGTAACACACACGTGGACTGTTGGATCAGCTCTGCTTCTTTCATACTAAAATGAAATTTGATGATACACAGGACATAAAATCCCGTCTGAGGGCTGCGATTATTTTTATGTTAATAATTGACAACCAATGCTGTACAATCGCAATAAAGTCATGAGATGTTCAATTGACTCTTATTAGAACGTATTACGTGTTTCGGGATTATACCCATCTTCAGATATCACAAACTGCAACTCCTTGGTTAGGAGTTGAAGTTAGTGATGTCTGAAGATGGGTGTAATCCCGAAACGCGCAACAGTTCTAATAAAAGAGTCAATTGAACATCTCATGACTTTATTGTGATTGTACAGCATTCGTTGCAATTATTGAAAAAGAAATTTATATTAAAGTGGGCGTTTCCTTGCATTGATAACAGAAGTACACATATCTTCATAGCGCATCCTGCTGGAATATGACCCTCTTCTTTATTTGTCTTTTTTTGTCCGGTATTTACAGAAAAAAAAGACCTGGTGTTGCATTGTCATTCTCGTCTATCTTCATCTGTTTCTCCTTTCCAGTCCTCAGCAATACAAATATTTTAATATTAAAAGCAGTGGATGTTCTGTCTGTCACTCTTAAAACATCTAAAATCGGATTAAAGCATTCCAATTCAAGCACACAAATTCGTGGCGTTTTTCGTGATATCCACTTATAACGTCCGGCACCATTTAAGTTCGCGAATGTGTTCTCAGATGACCTCTTCTTGGAGTGACGTCTCATTAACTCACACCACACTGCTAGTAAACCAAGACTGATACAAAAACTCTAGTTCACAACACCAGCTGGCGAGCACAGACCACTCTTACACTTGAAAACACAACACTTCGCAAATAAATCTGAAGAACCCAGGAATTACTGACTTTCGATACCGCGTGCTACTGTCTACTGACGCGGTGTCAAGCACGGGGCACTGTACTTGCCAACCTGTTGGATATACGGGAGGGGAAACAGACTCGTCGTTGGTATTACTTTGGACATGGTGTCATGTCCCCTCCTCTGGCCCGTACTGTCAAAAGTGGAAAATTATTTTAGTATAGCAGTAAACCTAGGCCTTACTCTGAAATAGGTCTGCGTCAAAATGCTGCCACAACATTCAGAAAACAGTTTTTAATAGTATCGTGGAGAAGCTGACGCTTCAACGTACGGAACTAGATAAAAGGGGGCACTAGGTAAAAGGTAGGCTTGTATTTGGGTGCACGTGCTTGTTTCGCATGTCTGTTATGAGAAAAACCTCTACAAAACATAATGCCCTAAATTAGTAGCCTGTATGCCTAAACTGGCTTTCCATAACGATAGTGGTTCAATTGCCGCTCTACTCCGCTCTAGCGAGCATGCAAAATTTAAAAAAAGAAACCAATGTAATAACGTAAAGCGGGGAAGCATTTGTCCGTTATGAGAATACCATAATGCTCTGTATTAGTAGCCTGTACGCCTAAACTGGCTTGCCATAACGATAGTGGTTCAACTGCCGTTCTACTCCGCTCTAAGGAGAATGCAACACTTAAAAAATGAAACCAATATAATAACGTAAAGCCGAGATTCGTTTGTCTTCCGAACCTACCTCGTGTCACCTTCCTTCATACAATGCCTCTCCAGCTTTCTGGAAGCAAACATGAAATTCATGCTGTGTGGCGAGTAATTTTCCTGCAATATATTTTCACTTTCAAAAATACAGATTTGTAAGTGACTGAGCGAATTTTTGTGATAAATGGAATGGAATAATTTTTCCTATTTACATAGTCATTAACTCATAAGACTGATTGCTGACTATAAATATAACAAGGTGTAGTAGTGTAATTACATTGCAGAATCTGTTTCCGAGAGCTAGAGCGCCGCCTGATTTATTTGGAAGAATTTCACAGTTATTTGCAGGTGACTAAGAAAAACTTTTGAGTTTCAAAAAGTGCCAGATCACGAATTGTAAATTACCCCAAGCTGCTTGGGAGATTCGAAGTCACCTGATACTGAAGCTAGAACAATTAAACTGCAGTTGTTTCAAACAAAATGCCTTTTTTGCATGCTGCACATCGAAATTTTTATTTTTATTTATTCACCCAGACGCGTTTCGCCTTTTTTACAAGGCATCTTCAGTGGGTGTCCTGAAACATTACATGATTTGTCCATTTTTACACATAGGTTATGGTTTCACATCTAGGTTATAGATTTAAAAACAGGACACCAGACTCAGGTGGCAATGTCGAAAGGGAGTATACAGCAGATGCTCTGCAGAAGTGGAAGAAGACAAATGAAATAACGAACATAGAGCGGCAGTGGCTTTGTAACATAAAAGAAACCCTTTTGTGAGAACGTTCCAAGCAAGACCTATGTGTAGCGCAGCAGCATACCAAAGCCCAAGCAAACTCCAGACGAACTACCCAGGATACAGTAAACTGGCATAGGGAGAAGATGTGGATGACACACCATTGGCTATAAGCTGGGGAACCAGACTTGTTATTTGAAAACCACAGCCTGCGGTATTGCCTACGAGATGTGACGACTGTCGTGTAGTGGCCACAAAATAACTTGTTCCGTACCTGTCAGTTTGCATGATGGGGGAGGGGATGCAGTAGCGGTGGGTGTTCCATTCTGTGTGGCTACGTGGAAGAAGGCAAGGTGCAGTTCAACAACTGTAGTGTAATCACAAGTAGATCTTTTGAACTACAGCTACCTAGTCAGCAAACGATCGTATTAACAGGTTGTGATAGTATTACCAATAATGCGATAGTCAACTGTCTCTCCAGTCGAGACGGCATACTCACATACAACTAGCAGCGCTGCTGCCAGCTTTCAACTGTGAAGCGCTAATAGCTGCAGGAGAAAAGCTGTAGCCGTCTGCAGAGCTATGAGAACACTGGGGCGTTAACAGAGAGAAGTTTACAAAATCGCGTTACGCTATTCGTTGAGGTAGGCTCGTGAAGCTGCCGCGCCCACCCTACTGCAACTGTCAGGGATCAACTTAGGCCAACTCGGCTATAGTTAGAGTACCAAACAAGAAAATCAGGACACAAGCAACTGAAATGACCGCTTCCAACAGACTAAGCATACAGCTCAGGAGATAAGAGCGAACTAAAGCAGCCACCCCTTCGGAACAATAAAGTCCACTTGTCCAGCAATGAGAAGAA
Source organism: Schistocerca gregaria (assembly GCF_023897955.1). NCBI lineage: Eukaryota > Metazoa > Arthropoda > Insecta > Orthoptera > Acrididae > Schistocerca > Schistocerca gregaria. The sequence goes on along the minus strand of NC_064925.1, from coordinate 417,214,070 downwards.
AAATGCGTTTTTGTGTAGGTGCAAATTTATTTCGTGGGACCGTCTACTTGTGGCAGCATCTGCAGGCCTGTGCTGGGCACCCTCAGCGATTCTAGAATAGCTGCAATCCCCGTACTGCTGTCTGGCAAGCTGTACAAAAACTTCCTGGCAAATTAAAACTGTGAGCCAGACTGAGACACGTTCATGTTTTGGCCACTGTGACAGTTACTAAGTCTGTACCCTGCTAGTTGTGGACATTTGCACGTCAATAAGTTGGCTGAGATTGCAGATGAGGGGCATGTAATCTAATTGGCTTACTGAATACATTGTAAGCTTACTTCTCACGCAGTAGAGGCACATTGTACCTTTCCCCCTGCTGCTGGTTCTCTATGAACTGCAGCACAGCTAATGTGAGCAATAGGTACTGTACGAGGTCTGTTCAACAAATTCCGGAACGTTCGTAATTTCGCGCCTATAATGTGTTGGAGCGAAATGCGATTGGCATCCCTGCACAAGCCTGTGTTCAATATTGAGTAGAGCGTTTTGTCGCACAGTTTGCGAATTTCGAGATTGCAGAGTTAGAGGAGCAACGCGCCTGCATTACATGTTGCGTGAGTCAGGTGATGCAGGAAGTCTACGGTGATGAGTGTTTAACCCTTTCAGGGGCAAAATTAAAAAAAAAATAATAATTTTTAATTTTCCTTGTTTTTATTGTATTAATTTTCATACAGTGAGACAGCAAAATGTAAAAATTAAATGAAATATACATAAATTGAACACATAGAGGGTGGTTTCAAATGGAGCCTCTGCCCGCTAAATGTCATCACTTTTGATGATACAGTAAAAAGCAATTCCTTTCTGCAGATAAGCATAAGGCTACTTGGCAGTGACTACATGTCCATCTGTTTCTGTGGGGTTCTTTCTTTGTGCTGCAGTGCACACAGCGCCTTGAGGTTCCATGTTTTGGCAGATGTTTTGCATCCGATATACGTTTCTCATGGGGAACAACAGTTTCCAATTTTTTTTGCAGATGGTTCTGGCGGTGTACTGTGATGGCCAGGACTATTTTTGAAGACATTACTGCCCACCAGGCCTATGGCAACACGTCTTCGAAAATCCTTTAGCACTTGCTTCGCTGTTGGATTACATAATCGAAACAGAATAAATGCGTTTCCAATAGAAATATCAACTATATACCAAAATAATCTGAGCCACCACCTTCGTGATTTCCTGTCTATTGCATAAAAACTGCTCATCATATCTGCCTTGTTGACACATCCCATATTTGCATTATATGGTTTCAGTATTTTTGGGCAAGGTACCTTTGTGATTTTTCCATCCTTTTCTTTATGGCTGACTTCTTCAACACATACAGGTGAATCAATTGTAGACAGCAACATGACTACACGTTTGTCTTTCCATTTGATGCAGGCAATGCCATCAGAACGAACTGACCAGTCAAAGTCTACTCTTTGCAGCTCTTTGTCTGTTTTTAGCGTAAGAAGTCCTTTTCTGTGTCATCTACTTGTTCCACAGGCAAAAAGTCCGTCATCTATTAGGTTCTGTAAAAGTGAGACACTGGTAAAAAAAAAATGTCAAAGTATATGTGGTATCCCTTTCCTTCCAAGCCATTAAGCATATCTCACAATTCTCTCTCCTAAGGATTTTTCCACTATGCACTATGCCTTCAACTTTTCCAGTATATATATATATATATATATATATATATATATATATATATGTCTGAAACACAAATATATACAAGCTTATCAACTCTGACCCAGATTTTGTATCCCCCCTTGATTGGCTTTTGGGGCATATGTTGTTTGAATTCGATTCGTCCTTTGAACTTCACCATGCATTCATCCATAGCTTGCTCCTTAGTAGGTGCATAGAATTCTTAGAAGTTTATCAGTATCTGATTGGTTAGTAGACGGATTGTGTATAATTTGTCATAATTTCTGCTCTCCCTTGAAGGCATAACAGCGTTGTCATTGTTGTGAATATGTGTCAAAATCCAGCTGAACTTTTTTACCGAGACTAGTGAGGAAATGTACTCATCTCGAAGTTCCTTATGAGATGACCAGCAATCACGATAATAACAAGGTTTCTTGATTCCCATTAGAACATTCGAATATTTACAGCCAAAAATACTTTTAGTTCTGCTTTAGAAAGAGGCCTGAAATTGCCACATTTCTGTGTTATGTACAGGTTAGACTGGAAAACTGTGTGTTCTAACATAGTGTCACAAAACAGACACAAAAAAATCTACTGGTTGCATACCTTTTCTGTCATTTTTAAGTTTTCCTCGTACATCAGCCTCCTCTGAAAAATTGGTGGCAAAGTTCATTGCACTGACGTCATTTCTCCATGTAAAATTCGCAATGGAAAACAGTGGCAAATTGTCATTAGAGCTGAAACTATCATCACTGTCATTGTCAAAATGGTCCTCACTCTCACTTTCCGAAATAATTTGAGATAAAACAGGTGTTCTTATTCGCAAACTCAGATCACTGTATTCAGCAAGCACATCACTTTCACTGTTACTGCTAGTGTCAATCTGTGAGTCGGGATCTGAAGGAATATCTGCGAAAAGGCACTCCAGAATTTCCTCATCCTTTAGTCTGTGAGAATACATCACATGAAACTGGAAAAAAAATTCGTCGCACCTACTAATGCTGCCGTTACAGGAGCAATGGTTTCCAATGGAACCACTACAACATTCACGGAAATAAATGCATTATTTTGGTTATTATTGCAGTAAATATAATATTAATGTAAACAGAACAGTATTCTGCATTTAATACATGCATAAAAGTTACCTAATACAAAAAATACAGTTACAATTTGAGAACAAAGGCGTTCGCGCAAAGCGTACAAAAATGGCTATCCAAATCGCCTCAACACCTGCTAATATTTACAGATTTTGAAGAATCGCCTCAACACTTGCTAAAATTTACAGATTTTGAAAACGTTCCAGTGACAGCCGCTAGAGGGCAGCACCAACTAGGCTGCTGAATGGTGTCCCAAAATGAAGCCACTGCCCGTTTGTCACAAAATGAGAAAATTGTAGGGGGTTTCAAACGGAACCACTTCCCCTGAAAGGGTTAACTCGTACTAGGTGTTACGAAATCACTGTGCTGGCCCGTCCTCCGTACTTTCCAGACCTGGCCCCTGTGGACTTTTTTTTACTTCCAAAGTTGAAAACCCCGTTGAAAGGATGAAGATTTGCAACGATAGACGAGGTAAAAGAAAATTCGCAGACGGCGCTTTTCGTGATCCAGCAAGAGGCGTACCAAGACTGCTTCCGGAAGTGGAAACGACGTTTGGAGGGGTGTATCAATTGTGGAGGAGAGAATCTCGAAAAAGACCATGCACAATAAGAAAAACGTAAGCGTAGATAAATTTTGTGGACAGAGATCCAGAATTTTTTGAACAGAGCTCGTATGAGTTAACTGAGTGGAATCTGTCGAGTCTAGCCGGCCAGTTTGGCCGAGTGGTTCTAAGCGCTTCAGTCTGGAACTGCGCGACCGCTACGGTCGCAGGTTCGAATCCTGCCTCGGGCATGGATGTGTGTGATGTCCTTAGGTTTAAGTAGTTCTAAGTTCTATGGGACTGATGACATCAGGTGTTAAGTCCCATAATGCTCAGAGCCATTTGAACCAACATATATAATATGTCGAGTCTGAGGCCAGAGTATTGACACAAGGCGTACGGTCGCGTTAAGGATATTAAAGTGGGTCGACAATACCTAGTTAACAGGAGAGAGACGAAATTATATCACGAGTGGAATGATTTTCACAGAGGACATTTGTAGCTGGTAACCGACTTATGTGTATGAAAGGTTAGATTGTGATTTCAATTGTGTGTGAATAAGAGCTTACAATCATAGTGTATGGTATTTCATAATAAATTCAAAGGTGTCGTGGAACTTGAACTGTTATTATTCAGTAGTTTTTCTGTTATTAATAGCACATACTCGAAAGAAAGTACCGTGGTTATATTGGCTAGGACAGATTGGCATTATCAAAAACGAACATGACTGAAGGATAAAGATATACTACTAATTTAACAGTCTGCTGGAGATTACCGAGCAGGGTAGCACTTTGGTTAGCACACTGTACTCGCATTCGGGAGGACGACGGTTCAAACATGCTTCTGACCATTCTGATTTAGGTTTCCCGTGATTTTCCTAAATCACTTAAGGCAAATGCTGGGATGGTTCCTTCGAAAGGGCTTGGCTGCTTCCCTTCTCCATGCTTCTCTAACCAGAACTTCTCCTCCATCCCCAATGATCTCTTTGTCGATGGGACGTTAAACACTGATCTCCTCCACGTCCTCCTCTAGCTGGAGATCAGTTAGATTGTGGTAACAGTTTGCTAGTAGAGAACTTAAAACATTCAAGATATTGTCATTGTTTCAGAAACTGAGCCTATACTCCAGTGGATGTGGACATCTTCCAATATATGTTGTATCCAGTGCCTTTTTTACTGAACCTGTGCCCTTGTGGGTGTAGATATCTCCACTTATACATTTTGAGCAGTATTCCAGATGTCGGTATGTACCTGGTGGGTGTGGATATCTGCTTGTCAGTGTATTGGCCATTATTGCAAGTGTGGTGTATCCACCTAGTTGTGTGTGCCCACCTCCATATACATTTTTTCACCACTTTTGCATGTTGTGGGGTCTGTACCTTAGTGGGTGTCGGCTTCTCCCCATATATGTGTTGGCCTGGGTTGAGAGTATGGGACCTGTAGCCTGATGAGTATGGGCAGGTCCACATGATTGTTCTGCTGGTGTAGCAGGCGTGGGGCCTAAATGCTACTGGGTATGGGCATACCCACATGAGTGGTATTGGGGTGTCAGACCTACTTTGGTGGGTGTGTACATATCCATGTGAGTACTTTGGCCAAAGTTGCATTTATGAAGCCCATAGCCTGGGGAGCGTGGACATCTCTACGTGAGTGTGTAAAAGAAGATTTAGAATGTACGACACCCATAACTGAGAGGTATGATAAATAATATACAGAGATCTGCTTCAATTGTACTAATTATTCATTCAAACCACAACCGGTCCCAGGATTTTAAAATCCTATCTTCAGATGTATGAAACTATAGCATACAAAGGAAAGGAAGGAAGAAATATAATGCAACATTTGTGTAAAAACCAGAAGAACAGACTAACGTAACGAGGTGACTCATTTTATTTGGTATGTGGTCAGGTCAGTCAGTTTAAGAATTCCCTGTCACTGCATCTTCCCAGAACTAGAAACAAGTGGAGGGTCTGATACTCAAACTGACCGAAAAGTGTAACGTCCAGGCAGATGGGACGAAGGAAACATAAACTGAAAACAAATACTTGGCTCACACACTCCTCCATCGGGTAGCCGCACAGTACGAACGCCAACAACGACTGAGTGGAGGGCCACGCTGGAGGTCCGAAGGCGCAGTGGAGTGCAGGAATGAATGTACAAAGGATAAAAGCAGAACAAAAGTGATAAAAATTGATGCTAACGTAGGTCATGTTAAGTAAATCATCACATGTATGATGCATTATGGGCTCGAGTGACAAAGTAAAACATATAAAAACTAACACATAACTAAAATATTGTAGTAATGTAAGCAGCTAAATAACAACCGCAAATTATCAAGCTGAGCGCTCTTCTTTATACAAAGCAACAATAATATTTAAATATGGCTAAGAAACTAAACACCGAACGAATGGGAGAAAAATGTCTGAAACTCACAGACTTAAAGTACGTGTCGTGATAGGTCAAACGAGTGAACGAAGGATTAGACAGTAAAAGCTGTTATAAAAAATAATGGTAAGATAAACTATACCAAATGAATCATCTTATATGTAGGATACATTTCGATTTCAAGTAATGTAAAATGAAATATATAAAAATATATAAATGTAAAAATCACCATAAAAATTTAAAATGTAAGTATAGTGATGCTAGAAGTGGAATGACAAATTAACGTGATCGGACTGAGCACCCTTTGTTAGACGAAATAATGCCAATAAGGAGTTTAGAGAAATAGGCCTGACCTGTGACATATTATTTAAGAAACTTATAGTTCTTCAACAGATTAGTATGTTTCGACAGGTTTGCCATTCAGTGTATTAAGTGGATTCTGGTTCAAATTGCGAAAGAATTTCAATTTCTTGCAACAAGTTAACGACTCGACCTTTCTGCTGTAGATGAAGGACACTTAATTCATTACTTACGTCAGGGATATAGTGATTGTGTGAGTGCTTGTAGTTGATTATTTAACGTAGATCTCGAATTACTTAAGCCATGGTGTTCTTTGAATTGAGTTGGGAAAATACGTCCTCTTTGTCCAAGTTAAAGGAATGGGCAGTCATTACAGTTAAGCTGATAAACACCTGGCAGTGCGTGATTACGTGTTTTGCGCTGTCTAAACTGTAGGCCACCTTGGTTCGATACGTAAATTGTAGGTGTTATACCAGCATTTTTTAATCACTTGACAACTTTGTCAGAAATAATTCCCGTGTATGGTACTTTACAGTATACGTTGGAATCTGTATCCTTAAAGACAAGTGTGAGAGTCACACAATGAAGGCTTTCACGACCGGATGTTTCAGCTGCTGAGAATTTTTCCGGGTTGTATGGAAGTGGTCCATGGAACTCTTCAGTCCCTAAAGCTTCGTCCAAGGCTACGCTGGACATCTTCGGAGGTGCTCCTGGTTGTGCTGAGTCCTGCCGACTGACGAATCGGACGTCAAAGAGCGTCCTAAATACTGTGGAAAGTGGGCGTGGTCTGGATTTGACATGATAGCAAAAATGGTTCAATTGGCTTTGAGCAGTATGGGACTTAATATCTGAGGTCATCAGTCCCCTAGAACTTAGGACTACTTAAACCTAACTAACCTAAGGACATCACACACATCCATTCCCGGGGCAGGATTCGAACCTGCGACCGAAGCGGTCGCGCGGTTCTAGACTGAAGCGCCTAGAACCGCATGATAGCAGAGATAAACCTTGCCAAAGAAAATATTTTTAACTGTCGATTATAGTACGTCAAAGATAAAACTTCTCATCGATTCTGTAGCGCCACAGTCCATATATCACTGAGTTTCATGGCTTCTTCTTTTCTGTTAAAATTATCCCTATGTTTATATATTTCGATGGCTTCTCTATATAGCCGTGGATAATAATTCGTCATAGTACATAAAACTTCAGTTTCTGAAAATTTCACTACGTAATCACCTGATTGAAGAGCACGGCTGATTTGTCTGTTTTCCCTAGTCAGCAAAGACTTTTATGTTTCTTTAACTGTGTATTCACACTTCTCTTTGTAGTTCCAATATAGACCTTGCCACACATGCATGGGATCTTACATGCACCACTTGCAGACAGAGGGGGACGTTTGTCCTTAATGGAACGAAGTGCTTGGCCTGTTTTCTTAGTTGGTCTGAAGTCTGAGAGTGCTCCCATGATTATTATCGTTATGTCTATTACATTGTATCTGTTGGTTAAGTCTGTCCACTGTTTGTATAGAACATCAACTAGTATACACTTTTCATCTAATAATTTTCGGTGTTGGCCAGTATTGCAGGTGTGGGTCCTGCATCCTGGTGGATGTGGACGTACGTACACGAGGAGTTATGCAGGTGTGTGGCCTCTATCTTGCTGGGTATGGGCATGTCCGTGTGAGTGCTTTGGTCGGACTAGCAGGTGTGGGGCCTCTGACCAGGTGGGTACGGACAACTCCATGTGAGTGTGTTGGCCGGTGTTGCAGGTGGGTGGCCTGTACCGCGGCATGGCGGCGCCGCTGGCGGGCGTGGCGGCGGTGAACGCGGTGACGTTCGGCGTGTACGGGCTGGCGGCGCGCTACCTGGGCGCCGACTCGCTGCGCGGCCAGTTCGCCGCCGGCGCGCTCTCCGGGCTGGCGCAGTCGGCCATCTGCGCACCGCTGGAGCAGCTCAAGACGCGCGCACAGCTGCTGGGCGTCGCACCGCTGCAGTGCGCCGCCGACACGCTGCGCCGGGAAGGCCCGCGCGGCCTCTTCCGCGGGCTCACCGCCACCGTGCTGCGGGACACCCCCGCCATGGGTGAGCTGCGCTAGCAGTCTGCCTTGACAGCTACCTGCCCCAGTGCTGGTAGTAAGTGAAACGGAGGGCTGTTCAATACTGCCGTGGCTTACTAGTCCCGCTCCTACTGGAGTACTGGAGGCGATGTACAAAGGTTGATCATAAATATGCGGATACCTCTATGTACCCCCCCCCCCCCCCCCCCCCCCATGAACCATGGACCTAGCCGATGATGGGGAGGCTTGCGTGCCTCAGCGATAAATATAGCCGTACAGTAGGTACAACCACAACGGAGGGCTATCTGTTGAGAGGCCAGACAAACGCTTGGTTCCAGAAGAGGGGCACCAGTCTTCACAATAGTTACAGGGGCAACAGTCTGGATGATTGACTGATCTGGCCTTGTAACACTAACCAAAACGGCCTTGCTGCGCTGGTACTGCGAACGGCTGAAAGCAAGGGGAAACTACGGCCGTAATTTTTCCCGAGGGCATGCAGCTTTACTGTATGGTTAAATGGTGATGGCGTCCTCATGGGTAAAATATTCCGGGGGTAAAACGGTCCCCCATTCGGATCTCCGGGCTGGGACTGCTCAAGAGGATGTCGTTATCAGGAGAAAGAAAACTGGCGTTCTACGGAACGGAGCGTGGAATGCCAGATCCCTTAACCAGGCAGGTAGGTTAGAAAATTTAAAAAGGAAAATGGATAGGTTAAAGTTAGATATAGTGGGAATTAGTGAAGTTCGGTGGCTGATGAACAACACTTCAGGTCAGGTGAATACAGGGTTATAAACACAAAATCAAATAGGGGTAATGCAGCAGTAGGTTTAATAATGAATAGGAAAATAGGAATGCGTGTAAGCTACTACAAACAGCATAGTGAAAGCATTATTGTGGCCAAGATAGACACGAAGCCCACACCTACCACAGTGTACAAGTTTGTATGCCAACTAGCTCTGCAGATCACGAAGAAATTAATGAAACCAATGATGAGAAAAAATTTATCAGTCATGGGTGACTGGAATTCGAGAGTAGGAAAGGGAGAAAAGGAAACGTAGTAGGTGAATATGGATTGGGGCTAAGAAATGAAAGAGGAAACGGCCTGGTAGAATTTTGCGCAGAGCATAACTTAATCATAGCTAACCTTGCTTCAAGAATCATAAAAGAAGGTTGTATAAATGGAACAAGCCTAGAGATACTGGAAGGTCTCAGATAGATTATATATTGGTAAGACAGAGATTCAGGAACCAGGTTTTAAATTGTGAGACATTTCCAGGGTCTTTGACTACAATCTATTGGTTATGAACTGTAGATTAAAATTGAAGAAACTGAAAAAAAGGTGGGAATTTCAGGAGATGGAACCTGGGTAAACTGAAAGAACCAGAGGTTGAAGAGAGCTTCAGGGAGAGCATTAGGGAACGATTGACAAGAATGGGGGAAAGAAATTCAGTAGAAGAAGAATGGATAGCTTTGAGAGATGAAATAGTGGAGGTGGCAGAGGATCAAGTACGTAAAAAGACGATGGCTACTAGAAATCCTTGAGCAACAGTAGAGATATTGAATTTAATTGATGAAAGGAGAAAATGTAAAACTGCAGCAAATAAAGCAGGCAAAAAGAAATACAAAAGCCTCAAAAATGAGATGGACAGGAAGTGCAAAATGGCTATGCAGGGATGGCTAGAGGGCAAATGTAAGGATGGAGAGGCGCATATCACTAGGGGTAAGATAGAGTTAAGAAAATTTAAGAGGCCTTTGGAGAAAGGAGAACCACTTGCATGAATATCGAGAGCTTTGATGGAAGTCCAGCTCTAAGCGAAGAAGGGAAAGCAGAAAGGTGGAAGGAATATATAGAGTGTCTATACAAGAGCGATGTTCTTGAGGACAATATTACAGAAATAGAAGGGAATGTAGATGAAGATGAAACAGGAGATATGATTTTGCGTGAAGAGTTTGACAGAGCTCTGAAAGACTTAAGTCGAAACAAGGCTCCAGGAGTAGACAACATTCCATTTGAACTACTGACAGCCTTGGGAGAGCCAGACCTAACAAAACTCTACGATTTAGTGAGCGAGACAGGCGAAATACCCTCAGACTTCAAGAAGAATATAATAATTCCAATCCCAAAGAAAGCAGGTGTTGACAGATGTGAAAATTACCGAACTATCAGTTTAATTAGCCACGGCTGCAAAATACTAACACGAATTCTTTACAGACGAATGGAAAAACTAGTAGAAGCCGACCTCGGGGAAGATCAGTTTGGATTCCGTACAAATACTGGAACACGGGAGGCAATACTGACCCTATGACTTACCTTAGAAGAAAGATTGAGGAAAGGCAAACCTACGTTTCTAGCTTTTGACAATGTTGACTGGAATACTCTCTTTCAAATTCTGAAGGTGGCAGGGGTAAAATACAAGGAGCGAAAGGCTATTTACAATTTGTACAGAAACCAGATGGCAGTTATAAGAGTCGAGGGATATGAAAGGGAAGCATTGGTGGGGAAGGGTGCGAAACAGGGTTGTAGCCTGTCCCCGACGATATTCAATCTGTATATTGAGCGAGCAGTAAACAAAACAAAAGAAAAATTTGAAGTAGAATTAAAATCCATGGTGAAGAAATAAAAGCTTAGGTTTGAGGTTCGCCGATGACATTGTAATTCTGTCAGAGACAGCAAAGGACCTGGAAGAGCAGTTGAACGGAATCGACAGTGTCTTGAAGGGAGGATTCAAGATGAACATCAACAAAAGTAAAACGAGGATAATGGAATGTATTCGAATTACGTCGGGTGATGGTGAGGGAATTAGATTAGGAAATGAGACACTTAAAGTAGTAAAGGAGTTCTGTTATTTGGGGAGCAAAATAACTGATGATGGTCGAAGTAGAGATGATATAAAAAGGTAGACTGTCAATGGCAAGGAAAGCGTTTCTGAAGAAGAGAAATTTGTTAACATCGAGTATAGATTAAAGTGTCAGGAAGTCGTTTCTGAAAGTATTTGTATGGAGTGTAGCCATTTATGGAAGTGAAACATGGACGATAAATAGTTTAGACAAGAAGAGAATAGTAGCGTTTGAAATGTGGTGCTACAGAAGAATGCTGAAGATTAGATGGGTAGATCACAGAACTAATGAGGAGGTATTGAAGTGAATTGGGAAGGAGAGAAATTTGTGGCACAACTTGACTAGGAGAATGGATCAGTTGGTGGGGCATATTCTGAGGTATCAAGGAATCACCAATTTTGTATTGGAGGGCATCGTGGAGGGTAAAAATCGTAGAGGGAGACGAAGAATACACTAAAGAGATTCAGAAGGATGTAGGTTGCAGTTGGTACTGGGTGATGAAAAAGTTTGCACAGGATAGAGTAGCATGGAGAGCTGCATGAAACCAGACTCAGGACTGAAGACCACAACAACAACAACCTCTATGTAATGAAAAAATTGACCACTAGATGTCGCAAGAGTGGCACAATGACTGTCTGTAGGGAATTAAAGAGAATAGGGTACAATGGTCGAGTATTTCCTCATATGACACCTATTTTTGTAACCAGTGCTAAGCAAGGTGGTGCAAAGAGAGACACCACTGGACAGTGGATGACTAAGAGGAGGCTAAGTGCGGAAGGATATGGAACATATTTTACAGCATTGTGTATTGAATACGGTAGAGGAACAGTTCACAGACGATGACGGTTTGTATTAGCATGATTAATACCCTGTTCTAAGGCGATATCTTTGAAGCAATGGTTTGTGAACAATAATATCCCTGAAATGAAGTGGCTTGCCCAGAATGCCGATGTGGACCCAATGCAACACTTTTAGGATTTAGAAACACAGACTTCACTCCAGCCTCCAGTTTCGAACATCACTACCTTTTGTGGTTTTGGTTCTCTAGAAAGAATTGGCTGGCATTGCTCCACACACATTCAGACACCTCACTGAAAGAGTCCCTAGCAGAGTTCTGTCCACCAAAAATGCGAAGGTTGGACATACACTATGTTAATGCACTCTGATAGGCTTCAGTTACTTTTGATGAGATATTCTACCTTACCAGAAGAGAAGGGAATCGAGGAGTGCTATAGAAAGGTGTTGAAAAGTAGATGGATCGACAAGAAATGGGCGAGGAGAGAAACACGTGGAAAGCAGTAACTAGAAGAAGGACTGGCTGATAAGACATGAACTGAGACACCATAAAATTGGTTCCATGATAATTGAGGGAGCTTTATTGTAGGGCAGCTAGATACTTAAATATATTCAACAAATAATTGAGTACATTGGCTGCAAATGAGGAGAAGAATTCGTTGTGAGCTGCATCAAACCAATCAGATGACTTTAGCCCCGCCCCAACATCCCCCCCCCCCCTCCCACCAAAAAAAGAAATAACCTACTCTTCGGAAATTTTTAAGTTATTGCCTGATGTGAAAATCAAACGATTATTCAAGTTAGTATGCATATTGGTTGAGACTGGAAACATACCAAGATAATCGCAAAGTTTTTATTAACTCCTCGAAAAACAAAAAAATTAAATTTTTTTCCTGTTGTCCTGTTACGCAATGGAATCGCTGCGCCACGATACAGTAGCACGCCTCTACGGGAGCCATTAACAAAATGGCGCAGTCTATTGATGAAGTCGTGATGGATGGCACCATTTTTGTATCGACTCCTCTAGCGGCTTACTACAGAAGTGTTGTGTGGATTTTCAATGAGTAGCTGGCCTACAGGCGTGTTGTTGTTGTGGTCTTCAGTCCTGAGACTGGTTTGATGCAGCTCTCCATGCTACTCTATCCTGTGCAAGCTTTTTCATCACCCAGCACCAACTGCAGCCTACATCCTTCTGAATCTGCTTAGCGTATTCATCTCTTGATCTCCCTCTACGATTTTTACCCTCCACGCTGCCCTCCAGTACTAAATTGGGGATCCCTTGACGCCTAAGAACATGTCCTACCAACCGATCCCTTCTTCTAGTCAAGTTGTGCCACAAACTCCTCCCCAATTCTATTCAGTGCCTCCTCATTAGTTATGTGATCTACTCATCTAATCTTCAGCATTCTTCTGTAGCACCACATTTCGAAAGCTTCTATTCTCTTCTTGTCTAAACTATTTATCGTCCATGTTTCACTTCCATACATGGCTACAATGCATACAAATACTTTCTGACACTTAAATCAATACTCGATGTTAACAAATTTATCTTCTTCAGAAACGCTTTCCTTGCAGGCGTGTATCTGCATAAAAAAGAATTAATTACTTAAGGCTTTCGACGTGATAGCTCATGCAGCCAAATTGAAGACTATAATAATATACAAATGAACCGGAAAGAAAATTGACTACTTGTTAAATAATGGCTGCTACACGCTGCAAGAACGTTTGGATTCAGACTTTTAAAATGCAAATTGGAGTGCTATTTATCTTGAAGTAAGGTGTAACTATTACTCTTCTTATATAATTAAATGTAATTTTTGCTTTTGGCCAAACGTTCTTCAGCAGGCCGTTTTATCATCTTCAGTGGTGTACAAAGGAAAGCATTTATTATTACAAGTATTTGCTTAATCATAAGAATTCTGAGCCGTCTGCATTTAAATATATACTATTTCATAGCAGCACTTGTATATTAACTCAGTTTACTTTAGCTATAAGTAAAGAATGTGCATTGAGCATCTATTGTTATCTCTCCTATGTTTTATGTATTGTACGTTCACTGGTTCTTCTGCAAACACTTTTGTACTAATACTTTCTTTAATTGAAGTTTTCACTGTCTGCATTTTATTATTCTGATATTACGCATGTGAACTAGATGCCAGGGTAAATGTGGAATCATAGAAAGCTATAGACTAGAGAGCAGTATCTCTTAACCTTGGGTTTGTTACCAGTGGGAGGCAAAATTTAAAAAAAAATCGATTATAGTAAGTCAAGACTCTAAATTAAAAAGAAATATTTGCCATCTCTGTTGTATTGTACTCTAGTGTTTGTTAGTTAATCTTCGTCATTATAGTCACAATCAAATTGCCATATGACACCTTCTACTGCACAAATGTCTGTTTTAGTCTTTTCATGTATTACAGTTTTAAGCGATATGCATGCATGTGGCTCTTGCATTTTGTTTCTAATGTTGTCTGTGTAGTTTGCATTAAGCCGTTGCTTCAACTTCTTCCTATCACGTCAAATGCAGCCAACATCTTCCTGCATCCTCTGTTCTCCATTGGCTTACCCTCATAACCCGCTTACCTCCATTTTATTTTCATTGCAGTCGTAGTTACGTCTGCAGCCTGGTTCCTTTAGTGTTTTTACTCTCTGTTCAGTACGTCCTACTATCAACTCTCGATTACTCCCTGAGTAAACTTCAGCTTTGAATGATTTTCGTGTGTGAATTCCATATCTCACTAACATAGGGTAAAATGAGTAAGAAACAATGATTGTAAGCTTCCAGATTTCAGACAAATTGGAAGAATTGTTCTGATGCGCTACTTTGTTTACACTCTGGCTAATTTCACTCTTCTGTTTGTTTCTTTTCCTATCTGTATCGTCATCGGATTCAGCGCCTGTCGTCAGCAATAAACTCCATCAGCAACTGTTTTCCTAGTTTTGGAAATCTGAAAGTAAGCGCATGGGTCCTAAGACAATTTTTTGTGAGTGAAATTATACGTTTAGATAGTGACATTTGAGCTAAAGATGGTTTCTTGGGCTTCACAAAGACGACACCCTGGCCTGCAACCTTTTTTTATAGAGTCATTAGTGTCGAGTATCCATTATTATCGCTAAATAGTTAGCCACGACCTGGAGGTGTGAAAGTAGATTTTCGATTATAGTAACAATGAAATGAAACCAAGGGAACGATTGACCTTGGAGCGATGTCAATTGGCTAGCACAAAAAAGTTAGTCAACACAAACAGCATCAACGGTCTAATTGATTCATTACACCTTAACTTAATAAAAAACGCTGCACAGACACATGTATTTTACTTGTTAGAATATTAATCAAAATATTATTTACATTTCATCAGTTTAATATCATAGTGTTAATCCCCACTCCGCTCCCACTGCCACTGCAAATGTTTGGTTAGGAACTAAACTATGTTGGGCTTATTAGCTTATACGTGACGTAATTAAGTTGCTATGGTGTCAAGAAGGTTGTGAACCAGGAACGCAAGGGTTAACTGTGAAACGGCGAAATTGAAGTGGAGAGGCCTGTGATATTCATGTGTATTGCAAAAAGAAGAATAACGGTTATTCTTATCTACAAGATAAACAACGCTAAATTATTGTGGGAAAAACTTTAACGTGGCTAGAGGTCGGACACCAAGCAAGCAATTTTCATAGTCATTGCCGAATAATTTGTGTACTCATCTTGGCTTTGTCTTAGACGTTGCTCATGTTTTCTTTTCAGATTTTGAAGTAAATACTCCCAGCTAGGTTGGATACGCCCACACAAGGCACGCGATCTCCACACGATGTGCTTACTTCATCGATTTCTTAGTCACTGGTGCCCCCAATACTTATCTTCTCACATTAAACACCTATCATCATTCCACAATCGCAATACCAGATCGGATACGTCTAGCATCTTGGCTGTACCTTTACATAACACAAAATCTTTCTCCGTGTCATTCTCCATCTCAGCCATACGACTATGGAACGCGCTCCCCTGTGATCTGCGTCTTATCCAGAACTACTCAACATTCAAGAGGGAACTCAAAACTTACATATTAGGGACGGTATAGCCACCATTGTTGTGCCCCTCTCATCTCTTTCTTTCTCCTCTCCATCACAGCTTCGAATTTTCCCATTCTATTTCTCTTCCTCTAACCTATCTACCTCTTATATATCTCTTTTACCCCATTCTGTCGTCTTATGTCTCTGCTCGATGAGAATAACTCACAAGCTGCAAGAACATAACGAGAAAATTCCCAACTATGGGACTTAACATCTACGGTCATCAGTCCCCTAGAACTTAGAACTACTTAAACCTAACTAACCTAGGGACAGCACACAACACCCAGCCATCACGAGGCAGAGAAAATCCCTGACACCGCCGGGAATCGAACCCGGGAACCCGGGTGTGGGAAGCGAGAACGCTACCGCACGACCACGAGATGCGGGCAGTCCCATAGTGCTCAGAGCCATTTGAACCATTTTTACAACCTTCTTTGACGGTGGTATCTCGAAATACTCACTGAAATTACCATAAATTCAGGTTTTTACTAGTTGCTCTGCTCCGGCGAATGTTTTTGTTGGAAAGTAGAAAATATTGGCTGCAGATGCCATTCAGTAATACTAGTCATCTGAATTAGGACATATTCGCGTTCGTCGAATTCTAAAGAAAATTTCCTACAAATATATGAAGCTGGTATTTAATTCTACACTGAGGGAAAAAGATCGCAGCACCAAGAAGGAATAATGCGAAATAAAGATGGTAGGCGTATTTCTAAATCTGAAAGATAATGTCTATTCAAATTCTGCACCTGTAGCGTGAGGGTGGCGCTAGTAGAGACACTATGAGACTGCCAATCACGTTTGCTTTAAACACAAGCTGTAACGGTCGTGAGCTTTGAGAATGGACGTGGTGAGTTTTGTTAGTCAAGAATGCCTTTAAGGCTACTAAGACGCCATTATCCTCACTGAGTTTGAATGTGGTCGTGTAGCTGAGGTGCAGGAGACTGGATGTTTCTGCGATATTCGATATTGCAGAAAGACTTGGCAGGAATGTAGCCTCCGTAAATGACTGCTGCCAGCGATGGTCGTAAGAAGACCTGGCTCCGGACGGCCACGTGGGACTACCGGTACCGAGCGGAAAGACCGCGTTCGGGGTATGGCTCTTTCGCATCGTACTGTGCAGCACCAATTTGAGCAGCAATTAGCACCACAGTGACACAACGAACTGCTACAAATCGGTTACTTCAAGGAAAGCTCCGAGCTAGACGTCCTGTAGACTGTATTTCATTGATTCCCCCTGAATAGGTCAGGCGTGCACTACACGCCGGAAGCGGCTACAAGGGTAGCGGAGTACGTGTGGAGTGCACATGGGGCTTTTTTAGGTTAGAGAATTCCCTCCCTAGGCCCGACAAGACGCCTCCTGAGACGCAGCAAGGTAGGAGTAGGCAAAATGAAACAGGGAATAACAATATTAATGTGCCAATAGTAAACTGCAGGAGCGTCTATAGAAAGGTCCCAGAACTGCTCTCAATATTAAACGGTCAAAACGCCCATATAGTATTGGGGACAGAAAGTTGGCTGAAACCTGACGTAAACAGTAATGAAATCCTAAACTCAGATTGGCATGTATACCGCAGACAGGCTGGACAGTGAAGGGGGAGGCTTGTTTATAGCGATAAGAAGTGCAATAGTATCGAAGGAAATTGACGGAGATCCGAAATGTGAAATGATTTGGGTGAAGGTCACGGTTAAAGCAGGCTCAGACATAGTAATTGGATGTCTCTATAGGCCCCCCGGGCTCAGCAGTAGTTGTGGCTGAGCACCTGAAGGATAATTTGGAAAATATTTCGAGCAGATTTCCCCAACATGTTATAGTTCTGGGTGGAGATAGTAATTTGCCGGATATAGACTGGGAGACTCAAACGTTCATAACGGGTGGCAGGGACAAAGAAACACGTGAAATTTTTTTAAGTGCTTCATCTGAAAACTACCTTGAGCAGTTCAACAGACAACCGACTCGTGGCGATAACATATTAGACCTTCTGGTGACAAACAGACACGAACTATTTGAAACAGCTAACGCAGAACAGGGAATCAGCGATCATAAAGCGGTTACTGCATCGATGATTTCAGCCTTAAATAGAAATATTAAAAAAGGTAGGAAGATTTTTCTGTTTAGCAAAAGTGACAAAAAGCAGATTACAGAGTACCTGACGGCTCAACACAAAAGCTTTGTCTCAAGTACAGAAAGTGTTGAGGATCAGTGGACAAAGTTCAAAACCATCGTACAATATGCGTTAGATCGGTATGTGCCAAGCAAGATCGTAAGAGATGGAAAAGAGCCACAATGGTACAAAAACCGAGTTAGAAAACTGCTGCAGAAGCAAAGGGAACTTCACAGCAAACATAAACATAGCCAAAGCCTTGCAGACAAACAAACATTAGGCGAAGCGAAATGTAGTGTGAGGAGGGCTATGCGAGAGGCGTTCAATGAATTCGAAAGTAAAGTTCTGTGTACTGACTTGGCAGAAAATCTTAAGAAATTTTGGTCTTATGTCAAAGCGGTACGTGGATCAAAACAAAATGTCCAGACACTCTGTGACCAAAATGGTACTGAAACAGAGGATGACAGACTAAAGGCCGAAATATTAAATGTCTTTTTCCAAAGCTGTTTCACAGAGGAAGACTGCACTGTAGCTCCTTCTCTAGATTGTCGCACAGATGACAAAATGGTAGATATCGAAATAGACGACAGAGGAATAGAGAAACAACTAAAATCGCTCAAGAGAAGAAAGGCCGCTGGACCTGATGGGATACCAGTTCGATTTTACACAGAGTACGCGAAGGAACTTGCACCCCTTCTTGCAGCGGTGTACCGTAGGTCTCTAGAAGAGCGTAGCGTTCCAAAGGATTGGAAAAGGGCACAGGTCATCCCCGTTTTCAAGAAGGGACGTCGAACAGATGTGCAGAAATATAGACCTATATCTCTAACGTCGATCAGTAGTAGAATTTTGGAACACGTATTATGTTCGAGCATCATGTCTTTTCTGGAGAATAGAAATCTACTCTGTAGGAATCAGCATGGGTTTCGAAAAAGACGGTCGTGTGAAACCCAGCTCGCGCTATTCGCCCACGAGCGCCATAGACACGGGTTCACAGGCAGATGCCGTGTTTCTTGACTTCCGCAAGGCGTTCGATATAGTACCCCACAGTCGTTTAATGAACAAAGTAAGAGCATATGGACTATCAGACCAGTTGTGTGATTGGATTGAGGAGTTCCTAGATAACAGAACGCAGCGTGTCATTCTCAATGGAGAGAAGTCTTCCGAAGTAAGAGTGATTTCAGGTGCGCCGCAGGGGAGTGTCATAGGACCGTTGTTATTCACAATATACATAAATGACCTGGTGGATGACATCGGAAGTTCACTGAGGCTTTTTGCAGATGATGCTGTGGTGTATCGAGAGGCTGTAACAATGGAAAATTGTACTGAAATGCAGGAGGATCTGCAGCGAATTGACGCATGGTGCAGGGAGTGGCAATTGAATCTCAATGTAGACAAGTTGTAAGTAGGCTGTTTAGGTTTTCTTATTGGTAACGCCATGTAGCGCTCTGTATGAAAAATCACTGGCTGTGCTGTGCGCAGTCTGTGGCTAGTTTGCATTGTTGTCTGCCATTGTAGTGTTGGGCAGCGGCAGCTGGATGCTAACAGCGCGTAGCGTTGCGCAGTTGGAGGTGAGCCGCCAGCAGTGGTGGACGTGGGGAGAGAGATGGCGGAGTTTTGTAATTTGTAAGACTAGATGTCATGAACTATCATATATATTATGACTATTAAGGTAAATACATTGTTTGTTCTCTATTAAAATCTTTCATTTGCTAACTGTGCTTATCAGTAGTTAGTGCCTTCCGTAGTTTGAATCTTTTATTTAGCTAGCAGTAGTGGCGCTCGCTGTATTGCAGTAGTTCGAGTAACCAAGATTTTTGTGAGGTAAGCGATTTGTGATACGTATAGGTTAATGTTAATCAGGGCCATTCTTTAGTAGGGATTTTTGGAAGTCAGATTGCGTTGCGCTAAAAATATTGTGTGTCAGCTTAAGCACATTCGTGTATAATTGTTCAAAGGGGACGTTTCAAATTGACCAGTCTTGTAAAATTTGCTAAGGGGACATTTCAAAGTGTAATGTGCTGCGAATACATAGAAAGATAGATCCCTTATCATTTAGCTACAAAATAGCAGGTCAGCAACTGGAAGCAGTTAATTCCATAAATTATCTGGAAGTACGCATTAGGAGTGAGTTAAAATGGAATGATCATATAAAGATGATCGTTGGTAAAGCAGATGCCAGACTGAGATTCATTGGAAGAATCCTAAGGAAATGCAATCCGAAAACAAAGGAAGTAGGTTGCAGTACGCTTGTTCGCCCACTGCTTGAGTACTGCTCGGCAGTGTGGGATCCGTACCAGATACAGTGTGGGATCCGTACCAGATAGGGTTGGTAGAAGAGATAGACAAGATACAACGGAGAGCAGCGCGCTTCGTTACAGGATCATTTAGTAATCTCGAAAGCGTTACGGAGATGATAGATAAACTCCAGTGGATAACTCTGCAGGAGAGACGCTCAGTAGCTCGGTAGGGGCTTTGGTAAAGTTTCGAGAACATACTTTCACCGAAGAGTCAAGCAGTATATTGCTCCCTCCTACGTATATCTCGCGAAGAGACCATGAGGATAAAATCAGAGGGCTTAGAGCCCACACAGAGGCATACCGACAATCCTTTTCTCCACGAACAATACGAGACTGGAATAGAAGGGAGAACCGATAGAGGTACTCAGGGTACCCTCCGCCACACACCATCAGGTGGCTTGCGGAGTATGGATGTAGATGTAGATGTAGATTTTGTACGCTGATAACCTTGCGGACAGCCGCGCGTGGTAGCCGCGCGCTCTAGGGGGCCTTGTCACGGTCCGTTCGATTACAACGGTATCAAGCGAGAGCTCATTGGAGGGCGGAGTGGAGACCATTTATGTTTTCTGGTGGAAGCTGGTTCTACCTCAGTGCCAGTGGTGGCCGTGTTTCGGTTAGAAGGAGGTCATTTGAGGACCTGCAACCTACTTGTCTGCGTGCTAGACACACTGGACCTACACTTGGAGTTATGCTCTCGGGTGGGATCTCGTATGACAGCAGGAGCACTCTACATCTACATCTACATACATACTCCACAATCCACCATACGTTGCGTGGCCGAGGGTACCTCGTACCACAACTAGCATCTTCTCTCTCTGTTCCACTCCCAAACAGAACGAGGGATAAATGACTGCCTGTATGCCTCTGTACGAGCCCTAATCTCTCTTATCTTATCATTGTGGTCTTTCCGCGAAATGCTGGTTCTCTAAATTTCGCCAGTAGCGATTCACGAAAAGAACGCCTCCTTCCTATAGACTCCCACCCGAGTTCCTGAAGCATTTCCATAACACTCGCAGTGATGATCAAACCTACCAGTAACAAATCTAGCAGCTCGCCTCTGAATTGCTTCTATGTCTTCCCTCAATCCGACCTGATAGGGATCCCAAACGCTTGAGCAGTAATCAAGAATATGTCGTATTAGTGTTTTATAAGCAGTCTCCTTTACAGATGAACCACATCTTCCCAAAATTCTACTAATGAACCGAAGATGACTATCCGCCTTCCCCACAACTGCCATTACATGCTTGTCCCATTTCATATCCCTCTGCAATGTTACGCTCAAACATTTAATCGATGTATCTGTGTCAAGCGCTACACTACTAATGGAGTATTCAAACATTACAGGATTCTTTTTCCTATTCATCTGCATTAATTTACATTTATCTATATTTAGAGTCAGCTGCCATTCTTTACACCAATCACAAATCCTGTCCAAGTCATCTTGTATCCTCCTACAGTCACTCAACGACGACATCTTCCCGTACACCACAGCATCACCAGCTAACAGCCGCATATTGCTATCCACCCTATCCAAAAGACAATTTATGTAGATAGAAAACAACAGCGGACCTACCACACTTCCCTGGGGCACTCCAGATGATACCCTCACCTCCGATGAACACTCACCATCGAGGAGAACATACTAGTTATATCACGCAGCCTGACTGCAAATTTGCACCTGTTCGCTGCCATTCTTGAACTGCATTCCAGGGAGTCTCTTCCAGCAGGATAACGCTCGCCCACATACTGCTGTTGTACCCAACATACTCTACCTAATGTCGACGTGTTTCCTTCGCCTGCTCGATAACCAGATCACTCTCCAGTCGATCACATATGGGACACCGTTGGTCACTTCAGCGTCATCCACAGACAACATTAACCGTCTCTACATTGCGCAATCAAGCGCAACAGGCGTGGAACTCCATCCACAAACTGACAACCGGCACCGGTACAACATAATGATGTACGTTTGCAAGCTTGCATTCAACGTTCTGGTAGTTAGACCGGTTATTAATGTACCAGTATTTCAGATTTACAATGGCTTATGTCGTCATGAACTAACTTGAAACGTTTGTCACGTTAATATTTTACCAAGTGCAAGATCACCTCGCTTCTAAATTGACAGTTATTACTCAGCTTAGCCGCGAGTCCGTAGAGGGTGGTATATGTGACGTACAGTACAACTGGTCAGCATTTCCACCTGGAATTTGCGAGTGTAAGTCGGACCTTCCTTGATCCGCCTTGGTGGGTCGTGTCGTCGGATTTCCTCCTACCTGTGAGCGTGCAGCTGCCGTAAATGTTGTCCCGTGCAGATTCTTCATTGGCGCATTGGATGTCTCTGTCGGTGGAAGCTAATTATCTGAAATTGCTGTCGATCAACTTTGGGGTATCTTTACTTGAAATTAACATTCAGAATGCCGTAATATCACTTTTATTCCTATTAGACCAATAATGAAACACTCATGTTACGAACTACTCGTAACTGAGAGCACTGCTACCATCGAACAAGACAGGAAGAGCTCTTAACGCCGACTGCCGACTTTGGCGCGCAGTCCGTATCTCTTACTAGTTTCGTCACAGTTCGTGGATTTCCGATCAAGTTCGCACTTACTAAGATATGCGTTTGGTCGGTATTACACTATTAAATTTCTTTGTCAAAGATATTTGATGGTGCAATAGGGGACTTTGTCAAATGTCGTCCAATATTTGATCAAATCTAGAGCTCGTCGTAGTTTTGATCAAAGAAGTCGCTTGTCTTCTGTTCACTGCAATGTGACATGTTACCCCATGGAATGCTGGCATCGCTGCAGCGTTCTGTCGTCTGTAGTGTTTTTATAGACATTGCCGGTAAATACAATTGGTGTGTGCTGACAACTACAGAATTAATAGAGATGATTAGGCGCTTTACAATGTGAGGTACCCTGATACAAAAATAGATTAAGAAGATTGGTGACGAGACGAGACCTGACCTAACCTAACCTAACCTTCTCCTGTAGCAAGGAATCGGAGAGTTACAGTGAGCCTGTCTTCTGCAGATGTAGCAGTTCTTAAGTGAATATTGTGCTTTGTGATATGAGGATACACTTCACTGAGCACATACAGAAATGTATGCTCATCCGTTATTAAGTAACTGATGTACAACTTGACATCCTCCACTATAACCTCATGTAACAAGTTTTGTTGAATGCTTTTATCGTGTCTTTGTAGAACCCACGGCTTCACCCAGGTATGTTTCCTTTTTTTCCCCCACTTCTCTTCCACATGTGCACACAGTGCAATTGTGGTACATGCAACTGCTGCGGTTAATAATAAGTTGACGAAAAATATGAAGACAGTGTAATACCCCTACTAGCGCTACAGTCCGTATTATACTATCAAATTTCTGTGTCAAAGATTTGATGAAAGATGTGATCAAATATCCCGTCAAATATATTTGAGAAAGATCTTTGTAGTTGTTGGCACACACCAATTATATTTACCAGCAAAGTTCATAAAAACACTACAGACGACAGAACGCTACACATGTGGTAACATGTCACATTGCAGTGAACAGAAGACAAGCGACTTCTTTGATCAAAACTGCAGCGAGGCCCTAGATTTGATCAAATATTGGACGACATTTGACAAAGTTCCCTATTACACCATCAAATACCTTTGACAAAGATTTTTGACAAAGATATTTGACAAAGAAATTTGATAGTGTAATAATAGTGTAATTTTGCACAGAGCATAACTTAATCATAGCTAACACTTGGTTTAAGAATCATGAAAGAAGGTTGTATACGTGGAAGAACCCTGGAGATACTAAAAGGTATCAGATAGATTATATAATGGTAAGACAGAGATTTAGGAACCAGGTTTTAAGTTGTAAGACATTTCCAGGGGCAGATGTGGACTCTGACCACAATCTATTGGTTATGACCTGTAGATTAAAACTGAAGAAACTGCAAAAATGTGGGAAATTAAGGAGATGGGACCTGGATAAACTGAAAGAACCAGAGGTTGTACAGAGTTTCAGAGAGAGCATAAGGGAACAATTGACAGGAATAGGGGAAAGAAATACAGTAGAAGAAGAATGGGTAGCTCTGAGGGATATAGTAGTGAAGGCAGCAGAGGATAAAGTAGGTACAAAGACGAGAGCTGCTAGAAATCCTTGGGTAACAGAAGAAATATTGAATTTAATTGATGAAAGGAGAAAATATAAAAATGCAGTAAATGAAGCAGGCAAAAAGGAATACAAACGTCTCAAAAATGAGATCGACAGGAAGTGCAAAATGGCTAAACAGGGATGGTTAGAGGACAAATGTAAGGATGTAGAAGCTTATCTCACTAGGGGTAAGATAGATACTGCCTACAGGAAAATTAAAGAGACCTTTGGAGAGAAGAGAACCACGTGTATGAATATCAAGAGCTCAGATGGCAGCCCAGTTCTAAGCAAAGAAGGGAAGGCAGAAAGGTGGAAGGAGTATATAGAAGGTTTATACAAGGGCGATGTACTTGAGGACAATATTATGGAAATAGAAGAGGATGTAGATGAAGACGAAATGGGAGATACGATACTGCGTGAAGAGTTTGACAGAGCACTGAAAGACCTGAGTCGAAACAGGGCCCCCGGAGTAGACAACATTCCATTAGAACTACTGACGGCCTTGGGAGAGCCAGTCATGACAAAACTCTACCAGCTGGTGAGCAAGATGTATGAGACAGGCGAAATACCCTCAGACTTCAAGAAGAATATAATAATTCCAATCCCAAAGAAAGCAGGTGCTGACAGATGTGAAAATTACCGAACTATCAGTTTAATAAGCCACGGCTGCAAAATACTAACACGAATTCTTTATAGACGAATGGAAAAACTGGTAGATGCAGACCTCGGGGAGGATCAGTTTGGATTCCGTCGAAATGTTGGAACACGTGAGGCAATACTGACGTTACGACTTATCTTAGAAGAAAGATTAAGAAAAGGGAAACCTACGTTTCTAGCATTTGTAGACTTAGAGAAAGCTTTTGACAATGTTGACTGGAATACTCTTTTTCAAATTCTAAAGGTGGCAGGGGTAAAATACAGGGAGCGAAAGGCTATTTATAATTTGTACAGAAACCAGATGGCAGTAATAAGAGTCGAGGGGCATGAAAGGGAAGCAGTGGTTGGGAAAGGAGTGAGACAGGGTTGTAGCCTCTCCCCGATGTTGTTCAATCTGTATATTGAGCAAGAAGTAAAGGAAACAAAAGAAAAATTTGGAGTAGGTATTAAAATTCATGGAGACGAAGTAAAAACTTTGAGGTTCGCCGATGACATTGTAATTCTGTCAGAGACAGCAAAGGACTTGGAAGAGCAGTTGAACGGAATGGACAGTGTCTTGAAAGGAGGATATAAGATGAACATTAACAAAAGCAAAACGAGGATAATGGAATGTAGTCGAATTAAGTCGGGTGATGCTGAGGGAATTAGATTAGGAAATGAGACACTTAAAGTAGTAAAGGAGTTTTGCTATTTAGGAAGTAAAATAACTGATGATGGTCGAAGTAGAGAGGATATAAAATGTAGACTGGCAATGGCAAGGAAAGCGTTTCTGAAGAAGAGAAATTTGTTAACATCGAATATAGATTTATGTATCAGGAAGTCGTTTCTGAAAGTATTTGTTTGGAGTGTAGCCATGTATGGAAGTGAAACATGGACGATAACTAGTTTGGACAAGAAGAGAATAGAAGCTTTCGAAATGTGGTGCTACAGAAGAATACTGAAGATAAGGTGGATAGATCACGTAACTAATGAGGAGGTATTGAATAGGATTGGGGAGAAGAGAAGTTTGTGGCACAACTTGACTAGAAGAAGGGATCGGTTGGTATGACATGTTTTGAGGCATCAAGGGATCACAAATTTAGCATTGGAGGGCAGCGTGGAGGGTAAAAATCGTAGAGGGAGACCGAGAGATGAGTACACTAAGCAGATTCAGAAGGATGTAGGTTGCAGTAGGTACTGGGAGATGAAGCAGCTTGCACAGAATAGAGTAGCATGGAGAGCTGCATCAAACCAGTCTTAGGACTGAAGACAACAACAACAACAACAACAACAATAACAGCCTATGTCAAAGATCTTTGTCAAATATATTTGACGGAATATTTGACCACATCTTTGATCAAATCTTTGACAAAGAAATTTGATAGTGTAATACCGGCCTTTGTTAATGAATGGGTGTGAATTTTAACGAGGCAAAATTGTGATAAATAGTTTTAAACATCCAGAGGCTCCTCCTAGTATTCATGTTGTCATAAATGACTTGAATTATTAAATATAAATGAACAAAATCGGTGACTTTGGCGCCAAGATGGCGGTACGTCCCGTCATGTATATTTCCCAGGCTGATGCTTGTCACTACAGTCCAGCGCCGAGCCCCACCCCACTACGCGCGACATACTGTATGGTCGCTTCGTCACCTAGCCAGCCAGCGTGGGAAATGCTCTCCAACTCATGGCCGGCTAGGACTACAGCACTTCCTAACTATCGTGAATACATCAATAAGAGACAATAATTTATTAAAACTGGAAAAAATGTCTTCCTCACGTAAGAGGCACCCTACACAAGGCAAATGTGAAAGTGTTGTTAATAAAAATTCTCTATTTAAACTAGACTGAACTGCATGTGACTGCTTTGGTCTTTAATAAAACTTGCATCTGACTGCGTATTTAACTGAACTAAACTTTATCTGACTGCATGAAAATATTGTTGGAAAATTAATACTCAAAATACAAATCTGACTGCATGAAAGTTTAGTGGTAAAAGTAAATGAAAGTCACCAACCTGCATCTGACTGCGTCTGTGGACTTAGCCTCGTGCACACCTTCCCGTTTAGCTGATAATAAAACATATATTCAACTCAACCGTAGTGCAATGGCATAAAATTGTCATTCTAGATAACTTTATTCATTTTGGCCCTGTTTGTTACTTAATAAAAATTCTGTCCTGATCTGAATAATTTGCCAACTGTGCAATGGCATATAGATTATTTTACTCTGATAATGAAATTATTAGCTTTACTCATGGGAACTTTACTTTAATGTAACTTTTGGTTCAATGCAAGCACAGGATGCGGAGAACGACATAAGGATGTGAGATGAAACTCTAATTTTATCTAAAAAATATTTATTGTTCAAACTTTTAAGGCACATGTGAGAAACTAATAGAAACTTCTATAGCATGAATTTACGAGAAAGTTTCACAAAACGCTTATTGCATCAAAATGGGATTTCTATCTAGCTTTTAAACATTATTTAACCAAAGAAAACCTATTTTATTAATTATTCTTTCTAGTTTCCCCATATATGTGCCGAGTTTCGGTCAATATATAGCTCATTATGTGCGTAGCGCCAATTCTTACTTTGATGCCTCCTGCAGGCAACTAGCTCCGACTCGAAACACGTCTGCTGTCTGTGCGCATCTCCTCACCACTACTCAAACTTTTACCGCGTGCATCTAGCTCTGTTAGCTGTCAAAGATCTTACTACTCAAAGATGTACTACTCGTCCAACCATGCGGTTGGGAACTATCGCCATTTTTCACTGGCTGTATCCTGATCGAATCTCAGCACATACCTTTCAAATGTATCCCCGAAACTTCATTATTCTACTTTAACTATTTTTTGGTGTTGCGATCTTTTCTGTCAGCGTAGTTTCTGAGCAGTGTTTACTTATTCTCTGTCCGTTGAAGTGCCTGCCTCGCAGCGAGAGGAAGAGTTGCTGCAAATATGAAAACTGCTGCGCCTCGCCGACATGGAGACGACTACGGCAGTGTTTGTGTGCCCGCAGGCATCTACTTCGCGACGTACGAGGCGATGACGCGCGGCAGCGCCCCCGCGCCCACGTGGCTGGTGCTGGCGGCGGGTGGCACGGCGGGCGCAGCCTCCTGGCTGTTCACCTACCCCGTGGACGTGCTCAAGTCGCGCCTGCAGGCGGACGGCGGCGACGGCCGCCCCCGCAGGTACTCGGGTACGTACTCCTTCAGTCACTACCATCAGCAAACTTCGTTAGTCATTGTGAACTCCTTGACCGTTGCTGCAACACGCCATCTTCAGTTTCGAGGTCACCAGGTAGGGAAAAGAGGCTAACACAGGATAGTCTTATTTCAATTACAGGTCTCTCACTCACATTGTATGTGGTTTTCAAAAAACAAGAGTCCGATTTAAATTGCATGACAGTTGACAATTCACTCGTTGGAGATGGTTTCCGCCAGTCAGAGCTCTCAACGTCACGCCGGGACCGTTCACCATTGTCAAAATACCACAACAGTTAGTAAGTTCACCTCCAATTTCTTGTTCGTCATTCTTCTTTCTTGATGATTTTTGATCCCAGGTAGCAGAGCGGTTTAGGCGCTGCAGTCATGGACTGTGCAGCTGGTCCCGGCAGAGGTTCGAGTCCTCCCTCGTGCATGAGTGTGTGTGTTTGTCCTTAGGATAATTTAGGTTAAGTAGTGTGTAAGCTTAGGGACTGATGACCTTAGCATTTAAGTCCCATAAGATTTCACACACATTCTTTTTTAATTTTTTTTTTTTTGATCCCGATTTATGAGCTGGGATTTTTGTTACATATTTAATCACACATGATAACCACACCAAAAACAACACACAACACACACACGCGCGCGTGCGCAACGATGCTAAACGAATGCACATGTTTCGTACATAGTGCTGTATACATAGTTCCGCGTAGTCAGCGCTTACACAACTTTCGCACTGGAGCACGCCCCGCTAAGCACAACAGCGCAGGCGCAGCGCTCGTCCGTCTCCGCATTACGAGATGGCGCTGCCTTTGAGACGGACCGAATTCTGCTTCCGCCGATCCGCTTATTAATATGTAACGCAGTCAGTGAGATTGCTGCTAACGTAGAACCTTTTCTCCTCGCGGATCACACTCGCGCAGTGATACATGAACGTGAGAGTTATTGTAACGAGTGTACACACCTCTGATTAGTCAGTCTGCATTTCTCTGCACCAGTCTATAGTCAAGTTTCAGTCTGCACCTAATAACATTATTATATTCCTGTACATAGCCATGAAGATAAATGTATAGACACTTTGTCAAGTATCAGAGATATGTGACAATAAGATTAACGTACCAAGACCAATGGAACTTCAGATTGTCAATTGTAAACAGCATCCAGAATCAAGTTACGTAATGTCTATGCTTTTTATCATTTCAATAAATGTGTGTGAAAATTAATCAAGTTCTGTTTAAAGTTGGTCACCGTCAATCTGCTACTCTAAGCGTGCAAGTGGCATTTCTATCGTCTGACCTAACGGCAGAAGATAAACACGTTACGATAAGACCACGAGACATATTGCTGACACTCACCTACTTCGTTAGAGCAACAAGTCAATTAATCTGATGGTGCGTGTACCGAAGGTCTGCAGTACGCACACCACACATAGCACTAACCATACGCCACTGGTTTCTTCCGCAAAAGACGCAATTCAGTGTCACATATACAGTTATCAGAGATCGGCTTACCGTATTTTACGAACTGTATGACGCACATTTTTCTTCGAAAAACTGCCTTCAAAATTCAGGTGCGTCTTTTACTCGAAATCAATGTAAAAATGTCCAGTGTTTAATTTAAAATTACCGCCGGCCATAAGAATGGCCATAAAGGTTTGTTTGGTTTTATAAACAAATTTTTTTTTTGGTCTGACATTGCAGTCTAATAATAAAAATGCTAAAAAAAGTGCTTAAAAATTAGGTGCATCTTATATTCCGTAGCGTCTTATAGTTCGAAAAATATGATATAACAGGTAAGCCTGACACCACGGCATGAAACTGTATTTATTAAGGCTGCAATTCATCATTGCGACTAGCTAACTACAGTCATAAATATGACTACTTTACGAACTGGAGTGGCGCAGCGCAAATGTTAACACGTTAATTCCATGTACAAGGTCGTAGGTTCAAATCACTTCAAATACAGCGTATTTTAAAAAATTTCTAAATCTAACCAAAAGTGCCTCATGATTATTATTATTCAGTTAATTGATGTCTATGCAGTTATTTTATTTAAAATTCTTTGCCGCGTCATTTTTCATCGGATCGACTTTATGGTTTGCTGTTATTTTTCTTCCTGTCGTCGTATTTTCGTCTGGAATCTGCCTGTGTCACCTATAATCTGTAGCCGAGGCCCACCCACGATTTCTCATCGGTTGGTAACGCTTCAGCTCGTGAAGCCAGCGCTAGGATACTTTCAGGTAATCAGTGATACCGAGAACGTTATGTTTAGCCTAGGACGTCATGGCTACAAAACGCGTCGTCTGGCGTAGTTCAGTTGTTGCTTATTTAAAATCAGCAATCGACAGAGCATCTCGTATAGCCGACATACCTTGCGGCGGCATCTTTCTACCTCTCTCCGCGCATTGTGAAGTGACCCGCCGTGTTTGTATGTCAGTTATAGCCGACCGGTAGCCGGCAGCCGATGTGCCAACACCATAGCAGCAAGCGACAGATGTCAACTATCAAGTAATTTTAATCGTAGTATGCATCATCTGCTAGGTCTGATCAATGAAGACGAACACTGACGTATTTTTCACATGGTATTACTGCTTTCAGTGTTTTCATGATCTATTCCAAAGTACTCCACTCCTACATGTACGCACAGTTTATAACATCTCTGCCAGTCCTCGAACACACAGGCCATTCTCTGTCAGCTCCTTAAGAATCGCCCCACCATTCTTAACTCTGCTTCATAGTTCTCAAATCGAATGCACTGAAGCTTAGCTTTTTTCGCGGGAATAAAGGAAATCACAGGGTGCAAGATAGGAACTATAATACGAATACGGTAATGTAATGTTGAATTGAGAGAGAAACTGTATGACTTCATTTGCGACGTGAGGTCGCGCGTTCTCATAATGAAGTCTCCACCCAACCTGGGAAAGCTCTGGTCCTTTCTTTGGAATGTGTTTCCCAGTTTAGCCAATACTGACGTGTATTATGCTGCTGTGACAGTAGTGTGAGGGGGACTTCCACGTTGGTAAATCATTCCGTAACAGTCAAGAAATGTGATCACTGTCACTTTCCCTGCAGGAGGGAACAACTTTCGCTTTTTCCTGGCGCTTTCCATACTGCGCTGGCTCGTTTTCCTTCAGCATTATAATGATGCAGAAATGACTGATCACCAGTGATTCCAGAAACGCATCCCGTCC
Organism: Schistocerca gregaria; assembly: GCF_023897955.1. NCBI lineage: Eukaryota > Metazoa > Arthropoda > Insecta > Orthoptera > Acrididae > Schistocerca > Schistocerca gregaria. Next base: position 417,182,750 of record NC_064925.1, on the reverse strand, counting down.
ATCAGCAAAGAGACGCAGCACATCACGGTTTGTTTCCATAAAATGCGAACGTCTACAAGATAGAGCATTACCACCAAACTGTCAATACGAGATTGACTCCGCCTACGAACATTATACATAAAAACCAACTCTTTTTAAATGTTCGTAGTACAGATAGGAAACTAACACGAAAGCCACAAGAAAATATCAGTTTCCGTTTTTTTTTATCAACTCTTGTATATGAATCATGAATGAAGACGAAACCTTGTGGCAAATTTTAACTTACACTTAGGACAAAAAAATTTTATTTCCAGTAGAGCCAACCAATTTTACAGAAGGTATAATTTAACGTGCAGGTACATATAACCTTTTGGTACTTTTCGCACTACGTTTAGTCTCGAACTTTTCACTCACCTTTTACAAATGAAGTGTGGAAATGTCAGATGTTCTAAGTGCCAAATCTAAAATTTTTCAGGAGCATCAAAGCCCAATGTACCCCTTTTTGTACATTATTTAAATGCATCCTACAAATTGGAAAAGCACTTTGATACCACGGAATTATGCTGTTCGCCTCATCTTTGCAAAAATTAATCAGATCAATCAAAAAGTAAATAATGTTTTTAGAATGTTCTAGGTGCCACGCTAGAGAACAGACTAGTTCTAAGTGCCAGTAAGAAAGAAGAAATAGAGCTGAAATACAGTATTAAAGTTTCAACTAGTAGAACTGTAATACAGCAGTAATGTGTCAACTAGTAGACTGCAATACAGCAGTAAAGTTTTAACTAGTGAAATTATAATCAACAAAAAACTTTTCTGATATATTTTTAATTTTTAAGACACAGTAACAAAACTAAATAAAAAATGAAATCTTTCATGATTGACTTCCGCTTCTTATACAACTTTACTCTTGGGTTCAGATGTTGCAAAGTTTAATACACAACTGCCTCTACAGCTGAAGAAGGAATATCTTTTCAAAACATTTTCCAGACAAATGTTGTTTGGTCTGTTCAATTCTGCAACGTATTTTTCTACTTTTGACACACAAAGTAGCTCTTTCCACCACGAAGATGTGTTACTAACACAAACAGAAGCTCACATGCACTCTGTGTACCACACAAACTGTGTATCAACTAAATGGAGGAGACATTGCACATGGGACTTGGAACTCCAGGCGGATACACTGTTCGGCACAAAGATAGTGCTTCACTTAGCATCGAATGTCTAAAACATTTTTTCCATGATTTGGCACTTGGAACAAGTACAGAGACATGCAAGAACACCGGGAACACGTTTTGTGAAAAAATAGCACTTACAAGGAGAAGGGGTCCCCAGTGGTGGGATCGACTGTTTGAAACCATTTTCACAGTGACTTAGGTTAAGGTCCCAGGTATTGTACCCTGCAGTAGTTCACCCAGGTGGGTCCTCGTTTGCGAATAATCGACGAAAAAATATTTCAGAGATCTGTGTGACATACTATAGCTTTAAACAAGAAAGAACAAATTGGCCGATAGGGTAGCAGAATGGTTACAGTAAAAGTCTCATATGGAAGGGGTTGTAGGTACAAATTATCCTGAGTGCTTCGAAATTTCTCTTTTTTAAATCTTCATCTAAATGGTCCTGATCATTAGTTTTATTTAATTAATGGGTTTTAATACATTTAGTTTATTTTTATTCCTTTGTCACAACGTTTTAATCACTGTTCTAAGTTCCTCAAATGCTTTCATTTTTTCTTCCTATGATTGTTTTTCCACCTGGAATCTAAGTACTTGTGCTTTAATTATTTGCATGTACTGAAGTGAATTTAATTTCTTCCGCTTCATCATCCTATATTTTCGTCCATTTTACTCTATTTATTATATCTGTTCGTCATTTTCCTTGAACTTCATTTTATTAGTAATTCTTCTTTTGTGTAAATATTCATATGCATTATTTTGTTCGTAGTACAATAAGAATGAATATTTTGAATGTTTGTAAGACGGTTACCATCCGGGAAGGTATTCATCTTGTAACGAAAATTACGTTTTTGACGCCTTTGCAGATATAAATAGGTTACTTCGTCTATTGTTTTTTAAACTATAGGTCAGAGTTTTCAAATGTTAAAGTATTATTGGAGATATGTGAAAATAATTAAATTCACATTCACAAAGATTCCAACTGGATAAAGACTGATGGCAAGCAAAAATGAGCGCAGTTCAAAAAGTTTAAATGGCGTGGCAAAGGAATAGAAATAAAGAAAATACATTTAATCCAATTAATTGAATAAAAGTAATGATCAAAGCCTCTTCGATAAAGATTTAAAAATAAGAAAATTCAAAGCACTTAAGGAGATCGGAAATCTCTTGCATATAAGGCTTGTACTACAAACATTACGCTACACAAACAATGTATATGATATCTCATTTTTAAATTTATTAGATTAGATTAGATTTACTTTCATTCCAATTGATATGTAGTGAAGAGGTCCTCCACGATGTAGAATATATCAGAACAACAATAATACATGACAAATATTTATTACTAAAACAAATGAGCTAATGTACCTTCCACTGGTCCCAAGTGTAATGATCATAAATATTTTCAACATTTCGCGGCCCTGTCAGCGACAGTATAAATAGTCCGGTAGAATTAGCATTCAAAACGGAAATAATTACTACAAAAGGTTTCATTGTTTTAATGGCTTCGTTTGTGTCCCAGTATGACTAACGTAGGTTTTCTCCCTTGGCGGAGCTGAGAAAAAGTGATGGGGGACAAAAATATACCCTAAAAAGGGAGATTTTTTTTCTGTTTTGTGATTATATCTCGTAAATGACTCACAATATCGAAAACATAGTAGAATTAAAAAATGCAGGGCATGAATTTCTGCATTGAATGAGACCATCCGCATAATTTTTGGACCACCCGTTTCCATACTAGTGCTGTTTAAAACTGGATCAGTTTTACATGTTCATGAAGAATTTTCGTTTTAACCTCTGGTTTTTGGTAATATCGTTGAAACTAACACATATATCAATAAAGTGGCTCATACAAACGATATAGAGGAATAAATTCTGCGTTTGATGAGACCAAAAGTGAAATGGACCAATCGTTTCTGTGTGGCTAAGTCTGTACTTTCATTGCTATGCATGTAAGGTACTTCATATCTTCAAATCTAGGTCTCTAGATCAGATTTATGCAGAGAACTCAAAAATAACATTATCATGAGTAAAGATTAAAAAAATAAAAAAACTGTTCAAAGTCAGAGATAAATTCCGTGACAAGAAATTTAAGGTCAATTTTGGCAATCCCTTATTAAACGCAGAGCCTTTTTGCGCCTTGTTATTCTGCCTGTGGGTATATGTTCCGCCTGGAAAACCTGTGTAATAATGACAAAAGTGTATCTTTTGTAAGTCCTAAGGTAATCGTCCAGAAAGTTACCTTCAAAAATCATAACCCTACATTTGACCAAATTTGGAGGCAAATATATTTATGCAGGTCACCTCTGATTTCAATCCCATGATTCTTGCCCTCCACTACTTTTCCACATCTCCGCCGAGGGAGAAACCTAGGATAGTCATTTTGGGACACAAATGAAGCCATTAAAAAAATAAAAACTTTTGTAACAATTATTTCCGATTTGTGTATGTTTTGGGTTTGAACCCACTGAACTAAAATATTAATTTTAATTTTAAAACCCACAGCCTCAGTGGCTGCCGTATCGCGGTCTTGAAGTGGGGCCAACGCAGTTCCAGATAAGTTTTTAGTATGACGATAATTTATGGATTTGTAGTTTTAGCTTGACGATGTCCGTTATGGACAAACCGTTGTTACTTTTATTCTGAAGGAGGTTGGGTTATCCCGACTGAAACCTAGGTAAATCTCGGTAAACTGAGGCTGTTGGTTTTAAAATTAAAATTGGAATGATCGTCTTTTTTTTTTTAATGAACACTATATGAAAGGATCATTTTACAACACCCATTTACTAAGATCGCATTAATGCACTGAATTTAAAATTTTAAAAAAGGTTTTTTTTATAAGGTAATAAACATATAATAGAACTACTAAAATACTTATTTACAATGAACACATTACACGAGTTGGCCAACAATAAATCCTTTAGGCTTCTCTTAAACTGGAGTTTTTATGGCTGCTGTCAAGTTGCTGAAAATGTGTGTTCATGAATAAAGAACACAATTTTGTACAAGAGTAGGTGACTTTAAATCCTTGTGATGGTTATTATTATTTCTAGTATTGATTCCATGAAATAAGCCGTTGGTTTGAAAAAGTGATATATTTTTAATGACAAATTTCATTAAGGAAAAAATATAATGTGAAGCAGTAGTTTGTGTCCCTAGTTCCCTAAATAGGCCTCTGCAGGATGTTCTTGACTTCACACCACATATAACTCTTATTGCACGTTTTTATGCCCAGAAAACTTTAGCTTGGCTTGATGAATTACCCAAAAACATAATTCCATATGAATTTATAGAATTTATAGAGTGAAAGTGAGCATAGTATGCCAGCTTTTTCATTTTTATTTCCCCTATGTCTGATGGAATTCACATTGCAAATAGAGATTTGTTTAGACACTTCAGCAGTTCTGTGGTGTGCTCCTCCCAGCTGAATTTATTATCAAGCTGTAATCCCAAGAATTTAACACTGTTCACTTCTTCTATCTGCTTGTCATCATATGTCAGGCGTATACTTGTGGGTCACCCCTTATAAGTTCTGAACTGCATCTAGTGTTTTTTTTAAAAAGTTTAGTGACAAAGAATTGGCTAGGAACCAGTGATTAATGTCCACAAATATTTCACTAGCCAATCTTTCTAAGACTGCACTTGATTTGCTATTTATTGCAATGTTTGTATCATCGACAAACCAAACCTGGCATCTGGTAATGTTACTGATTAAAGGCCATTGATATACACAAAGGGGACTGATGACCTCAGATGTTAAGTCCCATAGTGCTGAGAGCCATTTGAACTATATACAAAAAAAAGTAAGGCCCCTAAGACAGAACCTCGTGGGACCTCACATGTAATTAGTTCCCAGTTGTATGATGTCTGATAGCTTAATACTTCTCTCTCCTAATAACACCCTCTGTTTCCTGCCAGAGATATAAGATGTGAACCATTTTCCAGCATTTCCTGTTACACCATAATATTCTAATTTACTTAAAAGGATATTGTGATTTACACAGTCAAATGCCTTTGGCAGATCACAAAATATACCAGTTGCCTGCAGTTTCTTGTCTAATGAATTAAGTACATTTTCGCTGTAAGTGTAGAGAGCCTTCTCAATATCAGAACCCTTTATAAATCCGAACTGCGACTTTGACTGTTATCTGTGATGAGATGGTTGTAAGCCAATTGTACATTACCTTTTCTAAAATTTTTGAGAATTCTGGCAAAAGTAAAATTGCACAGAAATTTGATACTATTTCTTTCTCTTCCTTCTTAAACAGTGGCTTAACTTCAGCATATTTCAGCCATTCAAGAAACAGTCTACTAATAAGCGACTTGTTACACAGATATCTTACTTAATATGTTACTTAACTCAGAATCAAATTCTTTAATTAACTTTGTTGATATTTCATCATACCCACTAGATGTTTTTGATTTTAAAGATTTTATGATGGACATTACTTCTGCTAGGATAGTGAGGGTCAGACTAATATTGTGGAAGTTACCTGAAATGTCTGGTATGAGGTATACCATGGTAGCACCCACAGAATCTGACAATTCCATCTTTTCAGTAACTGTTATAAAATGGGTGTTAAAAAGTTCTGCTACACTATATACATCTGTCACCAATGTATCATTTACTCTTAGTGCTATTTGCCCTTCTTCAAGTCTGGTTCTACCAGTCTCCTCCTCCACTATATCCCACATTCCCTTGATTTTGTTATCTAATATGATTATCATTTAATTGTAGTGTATTTGCTTTGATGTCCATATTACAGTCTTTAATATTTTGCAGTATTTCTTGTAATGTGCTATTGCATCAACGTCAGAACTGTTTCGAATTGACAGATACAGTTTTCTTTTTGTTTTACAAGATACCTCTATTCCTTGAGTAATCCATGGCTTCTTTGTAGACTTTGCTGTAGCCTTGGTTAGTTTTTGGGGAAAACAGTGCTCAAATAAGGTAAGCACTTTATTAGCAAAAGTGTTATATTTTTCATTCATGCTATGAGCACTGTAAACATTACTCCAGTGAATGTCTCTGAGTGATTACCCTCTAGAGTTCAGATTTAACAGATTTTATATCATGTTCAGTACTAACATTTAACAGAAGGCACTGCATGTCATGGTCTGAGTGGCTATTGACAGTTGGTTTTTGTAATATAATTTTGTTGATTGGACTTTTCTGTAAAGATATTATCAATGGCTGTTTGTGAGCAATTGGCTACCCTAGTTGGGAATTTTACAGTGGCAATTAAGTTGAAAGATAGTGTTATTAACTCAAATAAGTTCTTATTGGGAGATTCTTTAAGGAAATCTACATTGAAGTCACCAGCAGCCACTATTTCCATGTTTTTGGTTGTTAAATGGGCCAGTACAGCTTCAAGGTGGTTTATGAACAGATTAAAGTTCCCTGCAGGTGCTCGATATACACTTAACAGTATGAAGAATTTTTTATGAAATTCTATTTCTGTTTCACATGCTTCCACATGCTGTTCTAGGCAAAATGTATGCATGTCTATGTTCTTAAATTTATGAAAGTTCCTGATGAATGTAGCAACTCTTCCTTTCTCCATTTCTGTTCTACAAAAGTGAGATGCTAACCTAAATCCTGTAACACTTAAAAGTTCTATAGCAGTGGTCACATTATGTTCAGAGAGGAAGATTATGTGAGCTGGGTTTGAGGACTCTGATTCATCTATGCAGACAATTAATTCATTAATTTTATTTCTCATTCCTCGAATATTTTTATGCAATAAAGATAGCTGACATTTCACATTGACTGATTTGAAATTGGGTTGAGTTGAAATTTCTGCAGATTGTTGAAAATTCTTAATCAGCAGTTGTTTATGCTGATGTAATAAGCTAGAATTATGGTTTTTGGTTTCTTTCTCAAACTAAAGGTTTGCCTCAATCCTAAACTCTCTTAAAACTTGGTTTCTTTCTGTCCTCCCTACCCTAAAAAAAGAATCTTTTCTGAACCCTATAACCACTGGTATTTTATCACTCATGACAGCGCCTCCCCCTTTTAACTTTCGTGCTATTTTCCCAGCCACATTACCCTTCCCTTTCCTGTTGAGGTAAAGGCCATGCCTAGTATAATCCCATCTATTGAAAGAATCAACAGGAACCACACCAGTGTGTGACCCTGCACTCGACATAAGATCCGTTCCAACACCAAATTAACTCTCCTGACAGTAGATTCAAATGAGTCGGTCATGGTGCCCAAGAACAGATACAAGCTCAACACTAGAATGCTTCAATGCTGATGCAATCTTTGCAAAGTGATCCTAAATCCTCCGTCACCTGCTCCAGACCAGCACTAGGTTTAAAAAAATGGTGACCTGGTATTCTGATCCTAGTTCATTCTGCAAAAGTTGGCCAACTACCTAACAACAACATTTTCTTTCTCTTTATTGATATCCCTATAGTCTTACTTTTCAGTTTGCTGCTCAAAGTGTGTTGTGCCTGTCTACACCTGCAACTGCTTGAGGCTCGCCAGCTTCTAACTGAAGCAACAGGTCAAATCTATTTTCCACATTCACCACGAAGCTGTCAGACAAAGTTCTAGGCCTGTTCCAACTGTTGCCTGTTGCCACTCCCCACCTTTCTCTACTCTTCTCCCTCTTTAACCTGTCAAGATCACCCCTGGCCTTGTCTAGCTCAGCCGGGAGGGCAGCAATTTTCCGATCCTGTTCTAGTATCTTCCTATCTCTACTACATATCCTGGAAAAACACTGATGAGTCTCGTTTACTTCCCCTACTGCCACGCCACTACAGTCACCCACATGGAAAAAACTACAGCACCCGTCAAACCAAAGCCCCGACCTAACAATTCTACAGCAAGTTGTTGTTGTTGTTGTGGTCTTCAGTCCTGAGACTGGTTTGATGCAGCTCTCCATGCTACTCTATCCTGTGCAAGCTTCTTCATCTCACAGTACCTACTGCAACCTACATCCTTCTGAATCTGTTTAGTGTATTCATCTCTTGGTCTCCCTCTACTATTTTTACCCTCCACGCTGCCCTCCAGTACTAAATTGGTGATTCCTTGATGCCTCAGAACATGTCCTACCAACCGATCCCTTCTTCTGGTCAAGTTGTGCCACAAACTTCTCTTCTCCCCAATTCTATTCAATACTTCCTCATTAGTTATGTGATCTACCCATCTGATCTTCAGCAAGTTAAGTCTTTTTAATCCATGATAAACGTAATAGTTTATTAAGAATAAGACAGTTAAATTACAGATAAACACGAAAGTATGATTCCACAAATTTGGCCTATACGCAACTGTATGTACACAAAAACAACAGTGCAAAGGTTCTGAAACAACAACTTAAACTTTACGCTACCTTCCGGAAATGTGAGTTAAATAATGAGAGGTACGCTACTGTTAAATTACTGGAAAGAGTAAAGAACAATTAGCGAAATTATACACATTTGCTGGAGCAAAACGTTAACAGAAAATACGCCTATATAACTGACGGTACGATCTCTTCGCGTTTTCTGCTGTATTACGTAAAGAAAAATGAAACCTTTAATGGTACGCTTAAAAAGCACGCTAATACACCTATTTACCACTTAACCAGTACTAAACTAATGTTATTGTAATCTAAAATGACTTATCTTTACGCGGAAATCAAAACTCGCTCTTGTCGCCTGTCGCTAGAGAGCTCCGAAATCTTTAGCGTTTGACTCAAAATTCCAGTTGTTTCTTTTTCGATCAGTCAAAAATGAGGCCCACCAGATTCAATGGTTGCAGCGCTTGATACCTGGGACCTTAATCCAGAGCACCGTGTCTGGGGACCTCTCCTTGTTAGAACGTTTCACATTTCCACTCTGCAAATGAGCGAAGTGCTCTCCATCGAACGCACGACAAACATCGAGTTGATAGTCAGATTAGTGTCATACTTGTGCCAGCATGACTGGAGTTACTGCATTCGTTGATGTTGCCACGCGGCGTCGCATTTCACCCAGAGTTATAGGATGGCGCGGCACATGGACGAAGCTTCCGTAAATCCCCGCAAACAATTAACGTATGGTGAGAGCAGGTGGGCTTGCAGGCCATCAGTCCACTGTTGAGATCCTTGCGTTGTAGAAAATGCAGTGCTGTACTCTCAACGAAAAACACGCCACACTGTTGTAACTGAACATGACATGTTGCAACGAAGAACACGAATGACCTTTTGTTGCCGTCTTATCACCATCTGGACTTGACACACATTGGGTAATAAGCGAGCGAACGAGCAAGATAGCTGTAAACGGAGACCCCTACGGGCAACCACATGCCCCGGTCACTTTCAGCCAGAGCCAAGGAAAATTTTAGTTTTGGTGGATGCTTAAGTTAATATTTCGGACGAATCGTTTTGATACGCCCTATAATTTTTCCTGCATCAGGCTGTAGTTATATTTGAACGAAAGAGTCTAATTTATTTGAAGTTAGCTAAATTTCCTATCTTTAGTCGTTATCAACCAACCCTCAAAACGTAATACAAGTGTTCATTTTTCAGGCAAATGTCACGTTTCAACGGCAGTGTGGAATATATCAACATGTAAAAGCTTCCAACATTTCCATCAAATTATCTTCATAGATACGCGATTTTACAAGCAGGTCGAAAAAGTGCAGCCCTTAAGTTGATCTAATTCCATGACCATTACATACAGTGTAGTGTGACTAGATCTGAGTATGGGTTCCACATTTTCCTTTCGGATATACAATAAATCTTTTTTTCTTCTGTCAGTCACCGGTCTTCTGACGATTCACTGCGGACCGCCATGACTCCCTCCCATGCGCAAATATCTTTAACTCACAGTAGTAGCTACAGCGGATGTCTACAATTATTTGTTGTATACATTATCTAATCGAAGTCATCCAGACATCTAATAATGGACATTACTATGGGATGTGTCCACCCTTCGCCTTAATGATACCATACATCACATAAATCATAAAAATCTAAAGGCTATGAACTCAAGTAAATAGTTAGAGGTTACAATTACGAATAACTTAAATTGGAAAATCACATAGATAATATGGGGAAGCAAAGACTGCGATTTATTGGCAGATCACTTAGAAATTGTCATAGATCTACTAAAGAGACAGCTTACACTACGCTTGTCTGCCATCTTCTGGAGTAGGATTGAGACAGTACATCGAAAACGTTCAGAGAAGCGCAACTCGTTTTGTATTTTCGCGAAACAGGAGAGATAGTGCCACGGATAGGATACGTGAAATAGGGTGGCAGTCAGTAAATCATAGGCGTTTCCCCTCGTGGGAGGACCTTCTCATGAACGTTTCATACGAAATTTCTCTTCGAGTGTGAAAATATTTTGTTGTCACCCACCTATGTCGGGAGAAATAACCATCATAATAAAATAAGAGAAATCAGATAAATGATTTAAGTGTTCATTTTTCCATGGGGCTGTTCGAGAATGGAACGGTAGAGAGGTAGCTTGAAGGTGGTTCCATGAACCATCTGCCAGGCACTTAGTTGTGAATTTCAGAGTAATCATGTAGATGTAGATGAACTCCTCTGGGGATAGTTTCTTTGACGTGTCTGAATGTCCGTGGAGGAATGGCATCCTGTTCTTTCTCAAGATCCGAAACCAAAGAAGGTAGTAATGTTGGGCAGTGAGATCTGGAGCGAAGTCTACATTCTGACTCATTCCAAAGGTGTTTCATATGGTCCAGGACGGGACTCCAGGCAGGCAAGTCCATTTCAGCAGTATTAGTGTCCATAAACCGTTGCCTCACACATGCTGCCTTATGACAAGAAGCATTATACTGATAGAAACTATCTTCGTCTGCGAACTGTTCCTCTGCCGTACCCAGTACACAATGCCGTAAAATGTGTTCATATCCTTCCACATTTAGCGTTTACTTGAGAGCAACAAAGTGATGACATCCTAACAACTAAAAACATCCCCATACCGTAACGCCACCTCCCCCAAGTTTTACTGCCGGTACGACACTTGATGGTGGGTTATGATCTCCCAAAAGCTTCCATTTTATTGCACAGGATACAGCGTTATTAATCACTCCACATTACTCGTTTCAACGGTATATCTACACAAATACTCTGCAACCCACGGTACGGTGCGTGGCAGAAGGTGCCCTGTACATATACTAGTCATTTCATTTCCTGTTTCATTCGCAGAAAGAGAGAGGGAAAAACGATTGACTGTGTGCTTACGTATAAGCCCAAATTTCTCGTATCTTATCTCCGCGTCCTTACACTAGATGAATGTTGGCGGCAGTAGGATCGTTCTGCAGTCAGTTTCAAATGCCAGTTCTCTAAATTTTCTCAGTAGTGTTCCTCGAAAAGAACGTCGTCTGCCCTCCAGGGATTCCCTTTTGGGTTCCCGAAGCATCTACATAACAGTCGCGTGTTGTTTGAACCTACCGGTAACAAATCTAGCAGCCCGCCTCTGAATTTCTTCGATGTCTTCCTTTAATCCGACCTGTTGTGGATCCGGGTCTCCAATGGCGTCGCTCTTACACCACCACAAGTCTCGCTTAGCACTGACTAAAGGAGTGTGTGACATATGAGGAGCTACTCGAACACCGTAACCTGTACTTTTAACTCCCTACGCACAGTTATTGTTGTAGCTGGACTACTGGTAGCATCCTGGAACTCAAGAGCGATTCCTTCCGCTAATTGATGCAAATTTTTATAACGATCACCTGGCGTGACAGACGGTCCCTGTTTGACGTTACATGAAGTCTGCGTCTATTCGTTTAGTTGTAGTTGTTTCTTTAAGTTTCCACTTCACAGTCACACCATCAGCAATCGACTCGACTAGAAAATCTTCAGCAGGATTGAAAAGTCATAGCTGGATTTGTTACCCAGATGACATCCAACGCGTAGTCCATGTTCGAACTTACTGACCTCTCCTGAGTGAACTATTCTGTTGTTACTGCTTAATATAGTACTTCCTTCCTCCTTTTATACTGGCAGGTCCACCTCTAGTCATATCTAGTGATCAATTCCGCATTACATAGGGGTGTCCGGATACTTTTGATCAGACAGTGTGTATTACAATCTCAGTTGGTTCTGCTCTCTCAGGTCAAGGGGCTATCATGAGTTGATTGGCTTAGAGAGGAACACACTGTGGAGTCATCCTCCGACATCTGTGTCCAGTCAGTTAGAATATCTCGTAGTTCTACGTGTACGTCCTAATTTGCATTGGCTGTCTGTAGAATGCACGTCCTTCTGGTGATTCATCGCGCGTTTAAATATTTCGAATACTTAGGGATCAGCTGTAGCCTTCCTGAGCTCCAAAGAGCAACAAGGACCTTTAGTGTTGTAGAGGGTCGTGTATGTGAGGGCACGCCACAAGGTCAAGAGGCCGATTTTTTTTTAGGAATGTATACTTCTGCTGTCTCTATTCACCTGAAGGGCGCTTGGATCAGAAGGGGAGATGGCTAAAGGACGTCGTCTCAGTACAGAGCGAGCAGGGTATTGCGGCAGCACGAGTTGCAGCGCATCGCTGTGAAGGTGGATTCGAGCTCAGAGGTCGCAAGTGCTGTGAGTCAGTCGCCTCTAATGACACCGAGCGGCATTAATCAACTGCGCTGGATAAGAGGATTCTGCCTGCGAGGATTGCCTTCGTCCGTTCCCTCGGGAGTTTTGCTGGGCACTGACCGCCTACGATGTCGGCACGAAGCACACGGCCCTGGCTAGCCCTTGTATGAGATTGAAGCTTTGCAACCATTCATGGACAAGTATGAGGAGATATGCTTCTTCAGATGTACCCACCCAACTCGCGCACCATTATACAGGGTGAGTCACCTAACATTACCGCTGGATATATTTCGTAAGCCACATCAAATACTGACGAATCGATTCCACAGACCGAACGTGAGGAGAGGGGCTAGTGTAATTGGTTAATACAAACCATAAAAAAAAGCACGGAAGTATGTTTTTTAACACAAACCTACGTTTTTTTAAATGGAACCCCGTTAGTTTTGTTAGCACATCTGAACATATAAACAAATATATAATCAGTGCCGTTTGTTGCATATAAAATGTTAATTACGTCCGGAGATATTGTAACCTAAAGTTGACGCTTGAGTATCACTCCTCCGCTGTTCGATTGTGTGTATCGGAGAGCACCGAATTACGTAGGGATCCAAAGGGAACGGTGACGGACCTTAGGTACAGAAGAGACTGGAACAGCACATTACGTCAATATGCTAACACCTTTTTATTGGTCTTTTTCACTGAGGCACATGTACGTTACCATGAGGGGTGAGGTACACGTACACACGTGGTTTCCGTTTTCAATTACGGAGTGGAATAGAGAGTGTCCCGACATGTCAGGCCAATATATGTTCAATGTGGTGGCCATAATTTGCTGCACACAATTGCAATCTCTGGCATTGCTGGCCAGGAATTCTGCCACATGGTGGGCCACCTGGTGTAAGTCTTTCCATTTGACGCCACTTCGGCGAGCTGTGCGTCGTTGATCATAAAATGATGATGACAACATACACACCAAGAATATCCCCAACCGGGCTAGAAATTGAACCGCGTGCCCTGTGATTGCGAATCAGCAACACTAACCATTAAGACCACGAGCTACTGACGGTTCCTTATCAAAAAATTCACATACTAAATCGCTTCTACAACCCGTAGAAGCCTGTAGTAGGAAGTGTGAAACATCCTGTGTTGGTTTGCTGCAGTCTTCAGTTCAAATGGTTCAAATGGCTCTGAGCACTATGGGACTTAACATCTATGGTCATCAGTCCCCTAGAACTTAGAACTACTTAAACCTAACTAACCTAAGGACATCACACAGCACCCAGCTATCACGAGGCAGAGAAAATCCCTGACCCCGCCGGTAATCGAACCCGGGAACCCGGGCGTGGGAAGCGAGAACGCTACCGCACGACCACGAGATGCGGGCTTCTTCAGTCCGAAGACTGGTTTGACGCATCTCTCCACACTAATCTATCCCCGAAAGCAACATCATCTCCGAATAACTACTGCAACCTACATCCATTTGAACCTGTTTATTGTAATCATTTGTTGGTCTTCCTCCACAACTTTTACCCGCCACACTTCCCTCCACTGCTAAAATTATCATTCATTTTTGTCTCAGAATGTACCATATCAAGCGAGTCCTTCATTTATTCAAGCGGTGCCACAGATTTATTTTCTCCCCAGTTCTTTCCCGTACCTACTCATTAGTTATGAGAAGTACCCATCGAATCTTCAGCATGCTTCTGTAGCACAGATTTTCAAAAGCTTCTGTTTTCTTGTCTAAACTGCTTATCGTCCACGTTTCACTTTCGTACAAAGTTACACTCCAGAAAAATGTCTTCGGTAAAGATCTCCCAACACTTAAATTTATGTATCAGTGGTATCAGGGACCCGAACCCGGATTTGCCGCTTTACGCGAGCGGTCACCTTAACAGCCAGTACGACATAGGGCATGGTGTACATCCGCTTTGGAAGACATGATCGATGCTAGTCGTCATCTTATGGTTATATATATATATATATATATATATATATATATATATATATATATATATATATATATATATATATATATATATATATTCAGTGCTAAGAAATTTCTCTTATAAAGAAACTCTTCTGTGGTCATTACCAGTCTACATTTTATATCTTCTGCTTCCCTTATATCAAAACGCAGCTACTACTTTAGTCTCTCACTTCCTAACCGACACTCATGCTCATAAATTAAGGATAATGTAGATACGTGGTGAAACAACGCTCTCGTGGGCGGTTTGCGGTTTTAAATCACCTCGGGGTATGACCATGCGGTGCATTTGACCTTCGGTCGTCGCACGGTGGCGCTGGCAGCAGTTCACATACGCTGAGGTGTGTTGGTGCATGTCAGAGTACGGTGCAGCGTGTAAGTGTGCAGACTTTTTCAGACGTGCTAATGGTGACTGTGTTGAAAACGGCTTAAAGAACGCATATTGATGACGTTATCAGGGGAAGAATACTAGGGCGACTGCGGGCTGGTCAAAGACAGCAGGTCGTAGCACGGGCCCTCCGTGTGCCACAAAGTGTGATCTCAGGATCACGGCAACGATTCCAGCAGATAGGAAACGTGTCCAGGTGCTACGGTACGGGACGTCCACAGTGTACAACAACACAATAAGACCGATATCTCACCATCAGTGCCCGCAGACGGCCACGGAGTACTGCAGGTAGCCTTGCTCGGTACCTTACCGCAGCCACTGGAACAGTTGTCTCCAGACACACAATCTACAGACGCCTGAACAGACATGGTTTATTCGCCCGGAGCATTCCACTGACCCCTGGTCACAGAAGAGCCCTTAAAGCCTGGTGTCAAGAACACAGTACATGTTCATTTGAACAGTGGTCCCAGGTTATGTTCACAGACGAGTCCAGATGTAGACTGAACAGTGATTCTCACCGGGTTTTCATCTGACGTGAACCAGGAACCAGATATCAACCCCTTAATGTCCTTGAAAGGGACCTGTATGGAGGTCATGCTTTGATGGTGTGGGGTGGGATTATGATTGGTGCACGTACACCCCTGCATGTCTTTGACAGAGGAACTTGTCGGGTATACTGGGATGTCATTTTCCACCAGTACCCCGATCTTGTCAGTGGTGCAGAGGATCCCACCTCCCTCCTGATGGATGATAACGCACGGTCCCACCGAGCTGCCATCGTGAAGGATTACCTTGAAACAAAAGATATCAGGTGAATGGAGTGGATTACCTGTTCTATAGACCTAAACCCCATCTAGCACGTCTGGGACGCTCTCGGTCGACGTATCGCTGCATGTCTTGAAAACGCCTACGACGATTCAGGAGCCCCGACAGGCACTGGTGCTAGACTGCAGTTGCCCTACCACCTGATCCAGCGTATGCCAACCCGTTGTGCGGCCTCTGTACGTATGCATGGTGATTATATCCCATATTGATGTCGCGGTACATACGCAGGAAACAGTGTTCCTATGTGTTGTGTTTCCTATGTGCCTATGCTATTAGCGCCAGTTTTGTGTAGTGCCAAGTTGTGTGTCACCACATTTTGCAGTTATGCTTAATTTATGAGCATGAGTGTAGTTCTCTCACCAACGCCTGATTTAATTCGACTCAATCTTATATCCTCCTTTCAAGACGTTGTCCATTCCGTTCAGTTTCTCTTTAAAGTTCTGTGTCTGGCAGAATTATAATGTCGCCGGCAAACCTCAAAGAATTTGTTTCTTTTCCAAATTTTCTTTGGTTTCCTTTACTACTTGCTCAATGTATAGATTGAATAACATCGAGTGTAGGTTACAAACCTGTCTCACCCGCTTCTCAGCCACTGCTCCTTCTTGCCCTTCGACTCTTATAAGTGCCGTCTGGATTCTGAAAAAGCTGTAAACAAAGTTTCGCTCCCGGTATTCTACAAATGCTACCTTAAGATCTACAGGGTGAAAAGTATTTAAACCGACAAACTCTGGAAGGTTGTAGGGGACATCAAAACAAATATTTTTCCTTAATGTCATTTTTTCCTATTGCGGTTATTTAAACCGGTGGAGGCCGTATTACGCTCTTCAGTTGTTAGAGGGCGTATTACGCTCTTCAGTTGTGGGCAACTGCTGTCCACCAGTGTAGTAGTGCATTGTCTCTGTTTACTATGGAGCGATACACCTGGAGTAAGTACACTGATATGGTTGGTGCGTACAACGGACGAGCTGCACAGCGGGTTTATCCTAATCGCCGTATCCCGCATCATACGACCTTTGCTGCTGTTTACCAACGTCTGCGTGAGACCGGGTCATTTAGCAGATTACCTGGACAGGGACGCCGTCGCACGGTAAGAACGCTGCAGTTTGAGGAAGCTGTCTTGCAGCATGTGGAGTGGGATCCTTCAATCAGCACTCGTGCAATTGCACGTAACATGGGGACGAATCAGACCAATGTAAGAACAGTCCTTCGAGAGAAATTGTTACGTCCATTTCACTTACAGCGTGTCCACAACCTGGAACCAGTTGATTATCCACCCAGAGCACAGTTTTCGAAGTGGTTCCTGGAACAGTGTGAAATGCATCCTACATTTCCATCCTCTGTGTTGGTTACTGATGAAGCAACATTCGGGGGTGATGGAGTCTTCAACATGCACAACCCACTTGCCACAGTTACTAGTGCTCATCATGTGTGATTCTTCGTTAATGTGTGGTTCGGTGTTGTTGGGGACTGTTTAATTGTGCCGTATCTCCTACTAAGGCCATTAAATGTCAGGCAATATTACAATTTTCTCGCCAGAGCATTGCCAGAATTGCTGGAAGACGTCCCGCTCCCTCAAGACAACGCATATGGTTCCAACATGATGGGGCGCCGGCACATTTCAGTCGTCGTGAGCGTCGATACCTGGACCGACGGTTCCCAGAAACGTGGATCGGCAGAGGTGGTCCCGCACCGTGGCCTGCTCGATCCGCAGATATGTACCCTCTGGACTTTTTTGTGCGGGTACAGATGCCTTACCTTGTTTACGGAACTCTTGTTGCATCAGAAGAGCATCTCGTTGCCCGGATAGTAGCAGTAGCAGAAACAATTCAGGATAATCCTGGGGTTGTTGTCCGTGTCAGACAGAACGGTGTAACCTTTGTTTACGTGTTAATGGAGGCATTTTTGAAAATTGGGTTGTGTTAATGTGTTGTCTCTTGGTCGTAAAAAAAATGGAAAAGTGTTTGTTGGTTTAATTAATTTGTCGCCAGAGAAATCTTCCTCTACCGGTTTAAATACTTCTCATAGGAAAAAATGACATTAGGGAAAAATATTTGTTTTGATGTCCCCTACAACCTCCCAGAGTTTGTCGGTTTAAATACTTTTCACCCTGTATAACGGTATGTAGGCAATGTACGTGTCTGTGTGTGTCAGGTATGGCGGACTGTCTGCGGCAGAGCGTGCGCTCGGACGGCTGGTCCTTCCTGACGCGTGGTCTGGGCATCGTGGTGGTGCGCGCCTTCCCCACCAACGCAGCGTGCTTTTTCACCGTGACGCTGGTACTGCGCTGGGACCAGGAGCGCCGGCGCACCAGCAGCCACGGACACCGGCAGCTCCCGCCCGCCGTCGGAGAGCACGACTCGAGCTTGCTGCAGCTGCAGCCGCCGCGCCCTGCTGCCACCTGGCACCGAGGCCACCTGGACAGCCTCTTCGGTTGGAGGCGTAGCCTGGCGCGAGCCACGGGCTGCAGCTTCCTCAAGCTGGAAGGCCCGGGGGTCAACAGGGAGGATCAGAGCGAGGCAGCTAGAGCTAGGGGCCAGTACGAGAGCGTTCACAGACTCTTCTTACACACGGCTGACTTCACCGAGAGCTCGTGGTTGAGCAGTGCAGAGTTCCTCTCCCCTCCTGAAGGCGATGCTGGGCGAAAGATCGAGGCGGGGCAGTTGGCGGTTTCGGAAAAGGGCGAAGTAGGGAGCATGGTCGCTGACAATCTGTCGAAAGGGCGTGAGTCTGAAATAGTCCGGTCCCAAAGCGAAATGGCCTCTTCAACCAGCGAAGAAATCTCGACAATGGTGCCAAAGTTAGATCCCAAATCGGACGACATTCAGATAATGGGCAGTCCGGCGAGTGGCTTGGTGAGGAAGCCGGACGCCGTGCGCCACATCAGCCGGGATGCCGCGAACCGTACTATGGTGGCGACGCAGGTGGACTTGTTCCAAGGGTATATCGTGCCACCAGACGACCTGTGGCTGGACCAAGGAGTCGGCAATCACCTCGAGCGCGGAAAGCTAGCCGCCACACGGCCCGACAAAAGTCGTTCCTTGAACGACTGAATCAATAGTAGGGACGCACGTCTCCAAATGTGAGGACGGAGAGTTTTCATTCGTAGTGTAAAATTATGGCCTTCTTACAATGAATAGGCCGCAATCAGGCATATTCTGATTCTGATTTCATCTATTTAAGTCGTTACCAGATTGGACACTTCGTGCTTTATGTCGTGATTTCTGTCGGTGACGTAGTATTATTTTCAGGTAGTGCACTCTCGGTCTGTGGCTCACAGTAACTGTTTATGTGGAACTTTTTTACAAGAAATGTAATGTTACCTGGAGCCAGCCCAACTGTGAAATACGCTCGAGAATAGGGTTAAAAATTACTCGACTGTTGCTTCTTTTTTGTAAGATTGATCAGTTTCACCGTTTGACACATCAACTGGCGCTGGGCTTAAACACACACTGCGTTCTCCTCCTGCGGACTGTTTGAAGACGACGCAAAATAGACAAAGTGTGCATCAGCATTTACAACGAGTCGTGCTCTAAAGCTTGTAGGACTATGTGTAGGCAAAGGTATAGCAGATGAAACAACAAAGAAACGAACGAGCGATTGTAATGCTAACTGGGAGAGTGCACAATCCGTCTGATATAAGTAACAAATGCTTGGATCTGGTAACGGTTTAACTAAAAAAAATTCATCATACCAAAATGTGACTGACTGCTGCCTTTTCAACACAAATTGTATTCCAGTACAGTCACGGAACTGCTTCCATCCACCAAGGACAAATAACTGAACTCTTAACGAGCTTCGCAGTAGATAATTTCCCATTTTTCCCATTCCGATAAATATTTTTATATTACTCGTAAATGATGCTGAGGTAGAATGTCATGCTATTTATATATCGATGAATTTCAGGATGATGAAGGATAGCTAGCTTGCAGCCTCAGTGGCTGCTGAGTGCCTTTATTTGGTCGTCAGTCACACACCTGTCAGGAATCAGAATCAAGGACAAGAGGATCACATTGTTCTCAAACTGTTCAACAGCATGAAAGTTGTAGACTTTGAGGCCACATTTTTCGTTTTAATAGAACATTCATTTGACCTAATAGCTTTCTTTACAGTTATCGTTCGAAGCATAGTTAACAACAGTGTAGAGTTTAAGATGACGCTAATACAATGATAGTTAATATGTTACAACTTACGATATTGTTTGCCATTTATCTGATACAGTTTGTCTTACATGATATTGAAGTTTTTATGTATTGGTAACAACACTTCCTTCCTCACATGGTTAGATTTTTATCCGACAGTTGGGGACAGTTACGTCCATAGGGTAGTTTAGCAAGTTTTTATTTTTTCTATTACAACTGCAGTACATATATATGTGACAGAGTTGTGGATTCAAGTAATATTTTAGTTCGGGATCTTCATACGCCCTACAGTGTAAAAGTTTTAGTGGTGAACACATGAATTCAATGAGTTACATAGCTAAACTACAGCCTCGCTGAACTCAGTATATCCCCGCAATCCTCTTTAGGGGTAGGACTAAATCTCTGTTTTCCGTCTTAAATAAATAAGAACTTTCTAGTCTTGAAGGTCTAATGTTGACAAGTTGGTAAGTTTCTCAGTAGGTGACACCTGACTTTTCAGCTTGGGCTGTGCTATCTGTAGATAGTAGTAACTACATATGTAATTTTTATCTTTGTATTTTAATGTCTCGCTTAAAAGGACGAGAAACACTCTTCCAAAGGCAAAGTGCTACATATATTTTACAGATTCACTGTTCAGAAGCTTATCGTATTAATATTCATGGAGTGGCCAATGTAAACGAAAGTAATTAATACTCAACTGTATATATTGTAAGAAATATAAACATTCTCAAAGAGAAATTATTTGCAGGTGATTATTTTATAACTTAACATGGAAGACTACAGCACTGACACAATTACCAACAAAGATGTCGATAGTAAGGCACATGTCTGAACAATCACTAACAACCAGGGTTTTCAGTCGATTACACAACATGCAGCAGAAATGTCAGAGCATTTTGATTAGGTCAACGTCTTTATGATGGCGTCCTCTTGGGTAAAATATTCCGGAGGTATGGAGTGTAGCCATGTAATGAAGTGAAACATGGACGATAAATTGTTTGGACAAGAAGAGAATAGAAGCTTTCTAAATGTGGTGCTACAGATGAATGCTGAAGATTAGATGGGTAGATCACATAACTAATGAGGAGGTAATGAATAGAATTGGGGAGAAGACAAGTTTGTGGCACAACTTCACCAGAATAAGGGATCGGTTGGTAGGACATGTTCCGAGGCATCAAGGGATCACAAATTTAGCATTCGAGGGCAGCGTGGAGTGTAAAAATCGTAGAGGGAGACCAAGAGATGAATACATTAAGCAGATTCAGAAGGATGTAGGTTGCAGTAAGTAATGGGAGACGAAGAAGCTTGCACAGGATAGAGTAGTATGGAGAGCTGCATCAAACCAGTCTCAGGACTGAAGACCACAACAACAAACGTCTTTATTCTTTTACTTACTTCAGACATTGTGACGATGTGCGATTCATATTACAGACTTAACATCTACGTCGTAAACTCATTAATATAAACGTACCTCGACACATCATGACACAAGGATACCTCACCAGGGACCATTCCCCCACCCTGTAGCTTACACTTCGGCAGCATATACAAAACTTATAATTACCTGACATTCTCAGTATTGTAAGAGGTGATCTTTAAATAGTGTGTTGCAGTCATATTTAGGAAAGCTTTTCATGTGCCATGACAGAAAGGAAAGATATATCGATTACTAGTTTCAACCAACTGAATGGCCATCTTTAGATTTCTTAATAGAAAGAAGGGTCTACAGTAACTACTGAACTGAGACGCTTTGCCACAGTTCATCTTTAAAATTCCAAAATCGAAACTTTTAGTTACGGTATATACATATTAGATACGCTATGCACATTTTATTTTTCAGTACACCAGAAACATCATAGTGATATAATGAAACAACAACTTCATCCGATGCTGTCAATAGATAAGACGGCCTCTTATGTTGTCTCAGTACATATTTATGATTAATTTGGTATAATGCACAACGAAATGGTGCATAACATAACTGCAGATTTGAGTTTGGTACTGTAAACATTAATCGGAGAAAGCATCTTGCTTTATTAGTCGATGCAGAAAGTACTTTCTACAATGTGATCTTAAGGTGGCCATTTAACTGATCGAAACTAATAATCGATGTATCCATCCTTGCGATCTTGACAAATAAAAAGTCTTCCTTAAGAAGACTATAACAATATACAAAACTGTTACGCATCTAGATAATTTTCCTACTACGCTTTTCATGTTCTCCCGTTATTTGTTGATGTCTTCTGCTTCTTTCAACTGCCTCTGTTCCATCTTTAATATAGTTTACTGTTACCCGTGGCCGTGCTCACATATCAGTAGTTTTGTTGTGATGAGTGATAGTAAGTAAGCTATTGTCAATAATGGCAGCTGCTCTCACGTGTTCGCTGTTTGGGTAAGCATTGATCGTGATGTGAGGTCGAGCGATTATAGCGCTGGACTTCTTCAAATTCATTAGCTATTATCAGGATGGAACAACGAAATATTGGTCCATCCTTGACAGCCCGACCACATCGGAGGCAAAAATACACGCAGCATTCATGCAGGTGCAAGCTCTTTTGGATCTCGTTTTTGACAAGGTCTGTGGTACCATTTAGCAGCGCAGAATCAAACAAGGTTTCCTTGCAGCTTCCCACAGCGGATCCAAAGCATCGTTGCAGAGTGTAGTTTTAGTTATCGAAGGGGAAAAACTTTCTCAGACAGCTAAACCTATGTTCCTCACGGCAACATTAGTCGGAGACTGGTCGTGATAACAAAATAATGGAATAATCTTTACAATACGATATCAAATCCGTTACCCTTTGTTTGTGGATTATTTTACCGTCTTCCGCTCTTCCCGCAGCTAAATGTCAATTTCAGGTACGCTAGACGGCGTACAACCTTTGTCAGCCGGTAAAGGATTTCATTTTTCCCCCGGAAAATAATCTGTGGTGACATTAACGCTGTGCTGTTAAGAGAGCCAACCATGCTACCCTTTCTGGATATCTTACTTGTTGGATACTGTACACAGTGCATGCATTAGACTAGCAATGAGCGCTTGTCGGACTACTCTTAAAACGTGTTTCGGTATTCAGGCTGGCGAGCTGCTATTATCAATCTGTCGTCACGTTCTAATCGCTCGGCAATCCAGAATGTACTCATTCCGTTCCGTTGCACAATCACAAACTGCAGTACGTATATGAGCATAGCGCTTTTACAACAACAGCCGACGAACAATTTCAATACTGAGAATACGATTACAGGAAATCCTAGGTAAACTAAAATTAGTAGACGTTAAGATAACAACACAGGGATGGGGAAACATCTTCCGTTATTGCTCGAAGGAATGAGAGTAACTTTAATCATGAAGAAATCTCATACGTTCATACTCCACGGTGTATTTTACAGAGCTCTTTTACTGTTTCTACGAAGAAAAGGAAGAGGATTAGGCCATTAGATCTGGTCAGTGGAGTCGGAACACAATCTACGATCGGACAAGGGTTTCGAAGGAAATTGTTCGTATGTTCGTCTAAGCAACTATCCTAGCATTCACCTTTTCTGATTTAGAAAATCGACTCATCACGGAGACGAGTCCAGCGTCGTAACATCTGTGACACTACATTGAGACAGTTCCTCAAGTTAGGAAGGTTATGCTGGCTAGCGAGTCACTAACAAAGTGGCATCTGTCAAAAGGCTTGTTATGTTACTAAAGAAATCGGTCGGCTTGGATATCACTTCAAAACGTTGTTTCAGTTTTCGGAAAGCCTTAGGATCTACCAAGGAGGTCACAGTCCTTCAGATGACTTCTCTAGTTACTTCCGCTGCATTAATTAGTTCTATACTCACAATGAATCATGAAAGACTTCAGTAGTGCTTCCATTTAGTCTCAGTATATAACGCTTGTCTACAGAGCACAGCATGAGAAGGCTGTACACGACTGTGCACTGACTGGTTGCACTGTGAAGGTAACAGTTTTCGAGAGATATTGTGCATCCAAGATCAGATGAATCTAAATATATATATTTCTAGGAGTAAGGAGAAAACAAATCACTGTGGTTTCAGTATTAACGTTTTAATGCTTTGATATATATACGCAAGATTACAGAAGACAATATTACAAATAATACATGGCCGTCAGTCTTGCGATACTTTACCGGCCAATTACAATATTTGTTACGCTAATGAATTATTCGTGCCAGAACTCTTCATTTCTATACAAGCAGTAAATTACAATCACGTAAGTACATATATTCGACATACATCATTTCCTCCTTCATTGCTTGTATGTCATTTACATGGGTGTGGAATCTGCTGGTATCTGGAAAAATATGTTGAAATTTCGAAAACATGTTCGTGATAGTAATTTATTCCATAAAGCACATTTAACATAAGGAAAGAGGCAGAAGAGCATCGTCTGCACAGTCAGAGAAAAAACGGAGCAAACACATCCAGCGTACCAGATCTCTCAACAGATGCCCTCGTCACCTCCGACACGAGAACTTCACAGGTTTTATGTCCATTCTAGAGGCTACGGCTGATAACAGAAAGTCCTCTTCGACGAAAGTATCACTGGAAGATGAGTGGAAGCGCTACAGGTCTGTTGTTGTACATGGTTTGTACTTAAGAGGTGTCAGAAGAGTTGGATTGGGAATGTTCTGGTGTGAAGGCATCGGCTGTTTAGAGGCAGGTGTGTCTGATTCGGAGGAAACAGGAAGTTTGAATGATACAGACATAGTGTTTGTGGGACCAGTTGTATTCGGTGGACGCTGAGAATCAAGAATTCTAAGTGCCGAGTATGGCAGCGGCGACACGCCGTTCGGAAGATGAAGCTCTGTGTTGTGTGTAACTGGTCCTACATTGTCTGAGCGTTGCACCGTTTGTGCCGCCAGTGTGTGCTTCTGCCGTGGCAGCGGTTTTGGCGTGGTCGTGGAATTATCCTTGGTGCGGAGGCGTGGCGGCTTTACTATCGGTGCTGTCTTGGAACGAGAATTTTCAGCTGGCGATATAATAGGCGTAGAAATCACGTCACCAGCCGTGTTCACATCTGCGGCGGATCGTTTTTTTCTGTAACTTGGATTCAGTTCGTTTCTTGTGGCTACCCTGTAAGAAGGACGCCGTATCACGGAAGTCGCAGGAAACGAGGATTTTTGTATACGTTCAGTGGGCTGAATGTGGTTGAGCGGTCTGTGAGACGTGTCCATTTGTGCAGTTACTGTAGTTTCCTTTTCAGAAGATGGTTTGGATCCAGTGGGTACAGGTATTTTACTTTGCGAAATCGGCATTGGCTCGAAAGGTTTCGGCAACGCAGAAGAGAGTGAAACCTCCCGGGATTTGGTGTCTTCGTCTGAGTTTTTCGTGCGGTACCCACCGGGAGCCTCCACGTGATTGACAGTGAACGGCTTCCTGCCTAAAAGAGGACTTGTGTCGGAATAGACTGATCGGTATTCTGCCACTACAGGCGATGGTGTCACATGAATGGTCGTCAGTGAAGTTTCGACAAGTGGAGAAGCAGGCACCGAATGTCTATGATCGAGTCCGGATGGTATAGGTTCGGTTTCCTGACGATGGGAATAAGGTCTCGCAGTAGCTACAGCACTTCCTCTCTGAACCAAGGTAACGTCAGATGATGGGCTTTGGAATTCAGCAGCAGGTAACTGTCTAAAGGTAGAAGTTCCCTTAAGGGGCACAGAAGGAGATTCGATACAAAATGTTCGGTCGCGTGGCACAGGAGGCATAGATACAGCTCGAATGACCGCGGATGACTGGGAAGAACCTTCCAGGATATTGGGTACTGAAGTATTCTTAGCGGCAGCAGACGGCGAGAAATTCGAATCCGATGGGTCTGCAATAACAGAAGTTACCTGAGGCAAAGGGATCTCAACAGATCGAGTGCGGAGCTCTACAGATCGCAGCTGGTTGACATCAAACATTTTTGCCGCAGAAGAAGAGGGAGAGTTGGTGTTGGAGACATAATCAAGCTGTACTGGATATGGTAACGTCTTAGTGTCAATTGCAGCACCTAGCGATGCTTTGATGGGAGAAGAAGTGGGGAAAGTTGGCGTCGATTTCCTGTTTGCGATACTGGAACTAATCGAGCTACTGTGTGCTGCCGGAGCGGTTGCGGTTTGTTTAACCAGCGGCAAAATTAAGAGAGATGGATCCTCTTGTACTGCACTCGGTGTATGATCTTCAGCGACCCAGAACTGTTCTTGAATCGACACCTTGCGAGAAGTATCATTAGTTGTCACTCTTTGTGGGAGAGTAACCTCAAGAGACCGTGTGCGCAGCTCCACTGTAGGCAACTGTTTCGTTCTGAAGTCTCCATTGTCGGAAACGATACTTCGATCTATGGTGAAGGTGCGCTCACGCAGCAATGGTGACTTTGTCAAATTCACGTGATTTGTAGTACGATAGTAATCTTCGCCACTGGCTGGTATCGGTGTCGAAGTTGTATTGACAGACGTTGGCACGTTACTCGCGTTAAGCGGCACTGTGTTGTACGAGCTCGCCAACAGATCTCTGGCTGGAAAATGCTTGTCGTTGGTCTTGGCAGACAAATCGTCGCCGTCGTCATTGTAATGAGTTGTTACAGACAGCGCCTTGAGCTGTGCGGGTAACTGTGTTGGCCCATTTTGGTATTGATGCTTCAGTGTAGTACCTTTCTCTTCTCTCATATCCCGATCGGCTACCTTTTCGGGTGTCTCTCCTCTTGAGACAGTGTCCCCTTCAGCTGATGGGAAATGTTGTACATCATAGGGTTTGTCTCGGACCTTGGTGGGGTAATTGTGTGATGCAAAGGCCAAGTCTTCAGCAGGTTCAGTTGCCCTTACAGGCAGTGTCTTGATCTGCGTGGACAAAGGCAGTCCTTTGTGTTGTGGACTCTTTTGACTTTTTACTTCAGGATAATTACTGACACTGGGCAGTGTATCCTGTTCTAAATGGTGAGAATTTTCATACCCAATGTGCCGCTTCCGACTAGAGTCTTCCTCAGCTGGCCTCAGTTCGAGGCTGCCAGTAGACATATCACTGAATTCGGCAGATTTACTTCCAGACGAAGAGGGCGTCTCTGCGTCCGTATTACGCTCGTTTACTGTTACGGTCAGTGTAGTGACGCGTCTAGACAAAGGCGAGAGTTCTTTGGACTGCCTGTGACTGTGAGTCGTGTGTTCTGTGCGACCACTGCTGGCAGGAGGCGTTGAGGTACCCGCTGGTTCGCTACGGAGGGATGACGCGGCGGTTCTTACTCGCGGAGCGTCGGCATCAGATGGCTGGGTCCGGCTCTGCTTGTTGGGGGCAGATGCTTCTTTGCTGGATATGGGAGTGGAGCGGCCGCTGCGCTCCAGCAGACTGGCGGCGAGGCGCTCCTCGGGCGTCCAGGGACGGCGCGAGAGACGCTCCAGAGAGCGCCAGCCAAGGTAGGGGCGACGCACCTCCTGGGACCATCCGGCGTCGCTGGCGGGCGCCGGCGACGTGGTCCTCAACGTCAGCTGCGAGCGGTGCCGCCGCGGCGGCGTCGAGTCCCAGCCGCCCAGGGGCGCCGTCTGCCAGTCCGACTGCGGCCGCTGGCGTCGCGACGACAGCGGCGTGGCGTACAGCGTGGCCGCGTCCCGGCTCCACGTCTCCTCGTCTGCACACAGGAATGAAGCACATTACACCACATTTGTCGTACGAGAAGAACACGGCAAGTGCCTTAATCTAACCTCGCGCAAACTTTTCTCAGGGGAAGAGGAGTCAAACTTAGCGAATACATGTTTCGGCATATCCGTAGATACTCGCCCGTTTCTGAGAACATGACGGTCGAAGTTTTCGACGTACTTTAGATGTAATTACAATGAAATGAACACCCTTAGCTGCTTACATGCGTTGACATACGTCAACGGGGACAGATGAAAATGTATGCCCCGACGAGGACTCGAACCCGGGATCTCCTACTTACATGACAGACGCTCTATCCATCTTTTTTTTTTTTCTCATTTTGTTCGATATAGTTCGTTGCGTTTGGTCTGGGTGAATGCCACAAGACATCTGTGCAAGTTGATCGTTGATTCTTTGACTCAGTTGTTTTATTACAGAGAGCACGCAGCCCTCTGACCGAACACGCTGAGCTACTGTGCCGCCGTCCATCTGAGCCACCGAGGACACAGAGGATAGGGCGACTGCAGGGATTTGTCTCTGGCACGCCTCCCGCGAAACCCACATTCTCAACGTATTGTCCCGCACTACATTCGTAGTGCCCCCGCCCATTATACTCATTACTCGCGGCGCGTTGCAGATTCCTGTAAGAGTTAAGGCATTGTTTGTGCATTCGCACAGAAGAAGATGGTCAAGAACAGATACCATCTTAGTAAATATGTAGTTAAGGCTCACCGGCCACTTGACCATCTTCTTCTTCTGTGCGAATGCACAAACAGTGCCCGAACTCTTACGGGAATCAGCAACGCGCCGCGAGTAATGAGTATAATGGGCGGGGGCACTACGAATGTAGTGCGGGACAATACGTTGAGAATGTGGGTTTCGCGGGAGGCGTGCCAGAGACAAATCCCTGCAGTCGCCCTATCCTCTGTGTCCTCGGTGGCTCAGATGGACGGCGGCACAGTAGCTCAGCGTGTTCGGTCAGAGGGCTGCGTGCTCTCTGTAATAAAACAACTGAGTCAAAGAATCAACGATCAACTTGCACAGATGTCTTGTGGCATTCACCCAGACCAAACGCAACGAACTATATCGAACAAAATGAGAAAAAAAAAAAAGATGGATAGAGCGTCTGTCATGTAAGCAGGAGATCCCGGGTTCGTGTCCCCGTCGAGGCACACATTTTCATCTGTCCCCGTTGACATATGTCAACGCCTGTAAGCAGCTACGGGTGTTCATTTCATTGTAATTTCATTCTAACGAGCTGCTTGGTCACCGATGGTATCTGTTCTCTTGGACATGTCCGAAGGAACAGATACCAACCTAGTAAATACTTTAGATGTCTTTTAGCTCGCTTTATTCTCGGCCGAAATGGTGGCACAGTGGGTAGAGTCGCTGTCTGTAACTTTTACGCGCCGTTTTAGAAACCCGCTTATTTTATTTTTTTCATTTGTCCATCCATGTCTGTAGAAGGTCACAACACAAATGTTTCTTATCAAGCTAGAGGATACAAGGGAGTTACATTAATTGTACAATTACAAATCGGTTTCGCAGTAAGAATCATAAATTTATTATAAAAAAGCACTCCGTCTTCAGGCCACGAGTGGCCTACCTGTACCATCCGACCGCCGTGTCATCCTCGGTGGAGGATGCGGATAGGAGGGGCGTGGGGTCAGCACGCCGCTTTCCCGGTCGTTACGATGGTATTCTTGACCGAAGCCGCTACTATTCGGTCGAGTAGCTCCTCATTTGGCATCACGAGGCTGAGTGCATCCCGAAAAATGGCAACAGCGCATGGTGGCCTGGATGGTCACCCATCCAAGTGCCGACCACGCCCGACAGCGCTTAACTTGGGTGATCTCACGCGAACCTGTGTATCCACTGCGGCAAGGTCGTTGCCCCATACATTTATTATAGAGTGAGTGAATAAGGACATTACAACTACATCTATGTGATTACTCTGCTATTCATAATAAAATGCCTGGCAGAGGGTTAAATGAACCATCTTCATGCTGTCTCTCTACCGTTCTACTCTCGAACGGCACGCGGGAAAAACGAGCACTTGAATTTTTCCGTGCGAGCCCTGATTTCTCTTATTTTATCGTGATGATCATTTCTCCCTATGTAGGTGGGTGCCAACAGAAATTTTTCGCAATCGGAGGAGAAAACTGGTGATTGAAATTTCATGAGAAGATCCCGTCGCAACGAAAAATGCCTTTGTTTTAATGATTGCCACTCCAATTCACGTATCATGTCTGTGTCGCTATCTCCCCTATTTCTCGATAGTACAAAACGAGCTGCCCTTCTTTGTACTTTTTCGAAGTCATGCGTCAGTCCCACCTGATGCGGACCCCACAACGCACAGCAATACTCCAGAATATTAAAATTTTGGAATGATATAGAAATCTATTTTGACCCCCGTTACACTAAGCGAAGCTTCTGGGAAATCGGGTTATGGCATTTGCCGTGTAATCCGCGTTAGGTGGGTACAGTGGGTTAATGGTGGTCTCTTAAGCAAATGTCGATATTAATCATATAAGTAAACATATATTATAATGATACTACTTTTTTTTATACACACAACAGGCCGCGGTGGTCTCGCGGTTCTAGGCGCGCAGTCCGGAACCGTGCGACTGCTACGGTCGCAGGTTCGAATCCTGCATGGATGTGTGTGATGTCCTTAGGTTAGTTAGGTTTAAGTAGTTCTAAGTTCTAGGGGACTAATGAGCACAGCAGTTGAGTCCCATAGTGCTCAGAGCCATTTGAACCATTTTTTTTATACACACACATTTACTTAAGTTAAAATTTTCTTGTTTGTTAGTCAGAGTCACGCTCCTCTTTAGTTGTAAGTTTTATAATTTAAGCAGCAACTAACCGCAAGTGTGGTTTAAAAAAAGTTTATGTAAGCCTAACCATTACCGGTTTCGGATTCATTACAAATCCATCTTCAGGTCGCACATACTGATTTTCTTGCTTTCCTGCCAGGACCTCGTTTTGTTCTTGTCACTGGTTTGGTGCAATAAGATAAAGAAAAAGTTAATCATTCACAACTCAGTACGTCTACCCGGCCCTGAGAAAAAGGATCATAACAGACAGACAGTCAGTCAGTCAGACAATAAACAAATTTATTTTCGTGTGATATAATTACAAATTGACAATTTTCGAATGTTTTCCTTTGACCGTAATGAAGTACTTTTGTCTTCTGCCAAATTTAATGATTCTACTACATCAATAGGAAGCACCCTATAGGTTACTTGTTAAGGATCCTACACAGCGGAGCTGTACTCCAAAATAGGACGGACAAGCATAATGCAGGAAGTGTCTTCAGTAGATCTGTTGCATTTTCTAAGCCTTATAACTACAAAACGCAGTCTTTGGTTCGCTTTCTCCGCTGAGTTACGTTGTTCGTAATTGTAATTTCTAGGTAGTATGTTGAAATTACGGTCTTGGTCTTTGATCGATTTACAGTGTAATCGAAATTTAAGGGATTTCTTTTAGCACTTATGTGGATGATCTCACACTTTTCATTATTTACGGTAAATTTCAATTTTAGCTCCACACAGGTATCTTATCTAAACCGTTTTTCAACTGGTTTTGTTGTTCTGATGACTTTACTACACAATGAACGACAGCATCATCTGCAAACAACCTAAGACGATGCTCATATTGCTTCCTAAATCAAATCGCTTACATAGATAAAGAACAGCAAAGGACCCACAACACTATCCTGAGGAACGGCAGAATTCACTTCTGTCTAACTCGATGATTTTTCGACAATTACTACGAACTACGATCTCTGATAGAAAATCACGAATCCAGTCGCATAATTGGGACGATACCCCATAAGCACACAATTTTAGCACTGAGAGTAACAGCAGTTTCTACTTAAGGAGGGCTTATACAATTTATTGCTAGTGAAGTTTTTATTATTAGTGACAAACGCTTGCTTTGGGACTAACTACAGTGCTTTGTCAGAGCAAATGGTGTCACCTTCATTGAAGAGCTGACTGAGTAATCTATGCTTCGTTTGATTTTCGAAATTAGGTTTACGACAATACAATATCCAATTCAGCGAATTATGCTGTATTTTATGGCACTGTTTTTACAAAAATGGAATGAATGAGCACAAATCAAGCAGAATTCAATTTTCTCGTCAATGCACTACTGCCGGATTGCGCTCGGGAATTCGAGACAGTTTAGCGCAACTGTTAGCGCTTTCTGCGCAAAATTTAAAACACTTGGTTCTGCAAAAAAGTGGAACATTCGATAAAAAGTGATTCATATGGTCTCGGAATTTGAAAGTGTTTAATTTTTAGTTTCAGTGATATCACTGGCCTCAGAGCACACTTTGTGGTTGCTGTGGCTTCTATAAATATGTCTCGACTCAACATCTCAACTGGAAATGCCACAAGCGGAAAAATACATGTGCTTACGGGTTTAGGGCAGAGTGGCAAGAAAGGTAGCCAGTCTTAAGAGATGTTTGAATTGAGACAACATAATCCGCCCATATAAAACAAGTGATTACTTGTAAAGGTATGCTACGTGTTACATTATTTAAATCAGCGTCGTGATGACTAGTAGAGGTATGCTAAGTGTTATATGAAAATCAGCGTCTTACTTCAGTAACTAATACATGAAGAACGATGAGTTGCCACACCTATTAGAAACTTCCATCAGTTGAAAAATACTGATATCAATAAGTTTTGTTTGCGAAATCATCTAGAGATGTACGCTAAAGGAGTAAAATTTCATAATAAGTATGTCATCATAGCAACAGTACATCGAGCATCTGCAGAAAAATTTAATAGGTAGGTCAATCAGTAATGAGCGAAGATATTTACCGATTCCGTAACATGAATAATATGGAATATTCATTAATATGGTATTACTTGTTCCATACTTGGTCTCCATCAAATGCAATTCAGATAAAGTAGAGGCCTGCAAAGAAGTACATACTCTAAGAATTAAGGTATGCAGGACAAAAAAGGAATTGTTTGCCAGCCAAGATCATTTGTAATGCTGACAGTTTAGCACGATACAAGGAGTACTGCAGGAAACTGAAAAAAAATAACCTGCCACTCTAAAGAGATATATTATGAGTGAAAGATAGGTACATCTGGCAAGCAAATACAGTGTTGGGTACAGTAAATAAAGAGACTGGTAGGCCAAGAAAGGAGAAAAAGTTGGACTGGCAGAACTAGAGACACAAGTTACCCAATTAAAGAAAGATACACCTGGAGAAAGGTTTGACCGACTTGGATGGAGAATAAAAATAAAGAGCAGCGATCCAGGTAAGAGGTCTGTTCGACTCCTTTGTGACGCCGTACTTGAGAAGCTACTTGTAGGAAACTTGGCACGGTGCACATTTCTAGTTCAGACGCCAGCTGAGCACCACTGATGGAGTGATATCACGAGACTTCGCCTTGCAGCTGCTGCACTTCGCCATATTTACGACCCGCTGCTGCACATGAGTATCCTTAGCAGTCACTGTACACCGCCTGTGTGGCAAAAGGTGCTACCACACAAAATGTGTGACAGAGACAAGAGAGAATAATTTACCAATAGTTCGTGCAGCGAAATAGGAGCCCAGACGAAGAAGGTTTGGCGCGGCTGCTTTGCGCTTCTATCACAATCAAACACCGGGCCAACCTACCCGCTGAAAACTCAGGGCGCAGCGTCTTACGCCTCAGAACTGAAAGCTGCCAACAGTACTGCCATAAGTCAGCGCTCTTCCTTCGCTTAAGATGTGCAGGTATCCCGACCTTGTGAAGTTCTAGAAAAATGTGGTAATTTATTAACTATTAATTCATGTTCAATAATTTTATATTTTATGGAATAAAAAACACATGGCACTGCTATAATATTGTACAATATTTATTTTTACAAACCGATTTTAGGCTGCTACGCCGTCATCAGGTACAAAGATAAATATGCGTGACTGTGAAATTTTTGTTCGATCGAAGATTTTTAACTGGTGCATCTAAAGATTTCTCAAATGGTTTCCAAACATTACAACAAAGTAAGAGCATATGAACTATCAGACTAATTGTGTGATTGGACTGGAGAGTTTCTAGATAACAGAACGCAGCATGTCATTCTCAATGGAGAGAAGTCTTCGGAAGTAGGTGTGATTTCAGGCGTGCCGCAGGGGAGTGTCGTAGTACCGTTGCTATTCACAATATACATAAATGATCTCGTGGATGACATCGGAAGTTCACTGAGGCTTTATGCGAATGATGCTGTGGTATATCGAGAGGTTGTAACAATGGAAAATTGTACTGAAATGCAGGAGAATCTGCAGCGAATTGACGCATGGTGCAGGGAATGGTAATTGAATCTCAATGTAGACAAGTGTAATGTGCTGCGAATATATAGAAAGAAAGACCTCTTGTAATTTAGTTACAATATAGCAGGTCAGCAACTGGAAGCAGTTAATTCCATAAATTATCTGGGAGTACGCATTAGAAGTGATCTAAAATGGAATAATCATATGATATTTATTGTCGGTAAAGCAGATGCCAGACTGAGATTCATTGGAAGAATCCTAAGGAAATGCAATCCGAAAACAAAGGAAGTAGGTTACAGTACGCTTGTTCGCCCACTGCTTGAATACTGCTCACCAGTGTGGAATCCGTACCAGATAGGGTTGATAGAAGACAGAGAGAAGATCCAACGGAGAGCAGCTGGCTTCGTTACAGGATCATTTAGTAATCGCGAAAGCGTTACGGAAATGATAGATAAACTCCTGTGGAAGACTCTGCAGGAGAGACGCTCAGTAGGTCGGTACGGACTTTTGTTGAAGTTTTGAGAACATACCTTCACCGAGGAGTCAAGCAGTATATTACTACCTAGTACGTATATCTCGCGAAGAGACCATGAGGATAAAATCAGAGAGATTAGAGCCCACACAGAGGCATACCGACAATTCTTCTTTCCATGAACAATACGAGACTGGAATAGAAGGGGGAACCGATAGAGGTACTCAAGGTACCCTCCGCCACACACCGTCAGGTTGCTTGCGGAGTATGGATGTAGATGTAGATGGTGATGTTTGATTTAGGACTAAAACGAGAGGAATTATTTCAGTGAAAAACGCGGTGTAAAGTTATTGAACTTAGGTCAAACACGTCACACATTATACAATGAGCTGTACAAAAAATTACAACAACTGTTCCGAGAAGAAAATTAATCTAACAATAAACTACGGTGTCACGTTCCAAGAGAGTCGTCTGAACAGAGTAATCTTATCAGATCCAGTAGCACAAACAGTTAAGATATTCAAGGGGGATTAAACAGGCAAGTGAATCAGCGGTGAATATACAAACTAAAAACTTTTGAGAGGGCAAATGAAACTAAGTACCTTAAATACAAGAAAAGGAGCCATGTGTGTGGAAGGGATAGTTTACAACATGGTGTGGATGGGATGAAGAGTAGTATCTGCAGTGAGAAATGGCGATTAAGGCAACTATGTCTGATCAACAATACTAAACTTGGGGAAATGGACGTTTACTAATCTCCATTATTTCGAGGTAGTTCATCTTCCAACCTTTATGCACGTGATGCAAGAATTTATGTTGCATCTTGTTAATTGTGAGCTCCTTCAAGCAGGTGCTCTGGAAAAGAACGAGTCTCCTCCTCTAATGTCCAACTTCTATGACGTTCCTTCAAGCCCATTTATACGAATTCCCCTGCCAGACTGACCTACATGGAATTTGCCGCAATTACAAGTGATTTCATATACTGCATTCTTTTCCAAAGTTTACTGCTATCTTTACTATTGGGCAAAAGTGTCTAACAGTGTTGTACGCATGAAACGTTTTAAAATTCCTGGATTTAAGCTCCCCAGCCACATTCAAATGGACTTTCCCTAAATATGGAATAGTGCGCTATTTACTAACGTCTTGATGTGGTAGGTAAAGAAGGCTAAAGCAGATATGACACCTGTTTCAGCATTTTGTGTTCAGTCCGGAAGGTTATAAAGGTGGTTATGAAAATTTAAAATCTATTTATTCATAGAACAAATTGAAATTACTAATGTACGTCCAAAATTTAGACAATCTCTCGTTATGAGTGGTCAATGTGTCTGTCTGCAATACGGAGCACCCATGTTCAATACCCGGTGCTGTAACGGAATGTTTCTTGGGGGTAGGACTGGAGTGGAATCAATACGGCCTCATGAAGGCAACTGAGGATAAACACAAGTGAGAAGTAGCCGCTCCTAAGTTCGAAAAACTGACAACTGCTGCCGCTTTCAACGATGACGTCAACAGCACAACGCGACACGGAGGCCGTTTAACACCCTGCGGATCTTCTCTGGTTATCAGTTAACTTGATTCAGGAGTTTGAGCATTCTCCTTCCTTACAGATAACGAAATTTTCTTTTGTACATAATGTCATTATCACACTGAAGTATACATTTCCGCTTATGAATCAATGTCGAGAGTACATGACTACTTGAAGCTGTTTGAAAAAGATTCATCTGATTTTGTTGACTGTAATTACTTTATACGTGAATGAAGACAGTATCGTGGGGTGAATTTTTAACGTAGGTTTCAAAAACAGAAGCTTGCCTTGCCGCAACTTTCTTACGTTGCTGGTTCACATGGTTACCTGTTGGGGATCTCTGGTGCAGCTAGCATTCTCATTACTTGTTTATTGCCTGGTCTGCGTCGAGTCAAGATGGGCGTAACTAGAGTTGCTTCATGTCCCGATTTTAGCGGAATATTCCAATTTTTAGAGGTGTGATGACCCGTCCCACATAAGCCTTACACGGGTCGCCAAATGTCCCTACTGCTGGGCACGGCTAACAGTGCGAAATGTAATTTGTATCACTTATAATAAGGTGGGGTATATGAAAGTTCGGAAATGACTCTCTGAAGGAGTCGATGTGCGTCAATCAGAAAAGATCGAATATGTTACACAACGAGGTCGCGATCAGTCGATCAACTAAAGGGCAGCGCATGCCCAGACTGTGTCAAAAACACTCAGCCGCATGGCCTCAGTTGCTTTATTATTTACTGAACATTCAGTCATGCGACTTACCTTCCGAAAGACGGGAACCGGATTTCGGAAACCGGTTATCGCTGTCGTGTTTTCATGTTAGGGTCTGAAGCGGATTTGCTTGCCCAGTTAAATGTGGAGTCTGCAAAAAAGCTGTTTCTAATTTACCCAGCACAATCGCTATCTCTCTTCACTGAAAAATTAAAGGTACACAGTTTCATGCTCAGTCTAACATTTCTACGTGTCCTTCACTGCACAGTAAGTCATTCCGTCCATATTATTCGAACATTCCAAAAGATGGCGTAACCTGACATCCCCACCAAGTTTGCATGGGAGCGAAAATCGACTGTGAAAGTGGACAACCGGCAGCTAGGAACGGATTACCAGAATTGATTTTGGAGACTGACACTATCTCTCTCTCTCTCTCTCTCTCTCTCTCTCTCTCTCTCTCTCTCTCTCTCTCTCTCTCTCTCATGACCACTGATTGATCGCGACTTTTCTCTGAGTACTTCTACTGAATGGCGGTGAACGCCCTTTGCCCTCACCCACTCACTCGTTTTGTGCTTTCGTTTGCTGTGAGAAATAGAACGTGGGAACCACGGTCTTTTAGGTGTGTGCACAAGGGTCGTCGATACTCTCAGTACGTTCAGTCCGTGGAAAAACTATTGCTACGTAATTTGCAGAATATGAATGTTTTCAAAGCACAGTAAATACAAACAATTTGAATAATGTTACACGCTAGTTAGGAACAGAAGTAACTACACTGACAAGCCTAAAAATCAGCTGGTCTTATGATCTAAAACTTCAGTAGTATTCTTAACAAAAGCAAAGTGCACAATTCTTTATCGTGCGTGTGTTTCTTGATATATGATCTTTAAATATGACGTTTTTTATTAAGGGTGTTTTGCTGACGGGCTTAGGAGTCAGACGTGTCAGGTGGATGGATGAAAAGTTCAATTCTATTTTTTTTTACAAATACTACACTCTTTTTTTATACCACACTTCGTCTATGTGCCTCCCTTTTCAATAGCTGTAACTGTGACGCTGACATGCTCGTAAAAGTATGGAACAAGTTTGTCTTTCTTCTGGATGTTTGTTGTGCATCTCTTTTTGGAGGGCATACGGATCATTTGTCAAAAGTAAATGAAAACCTTGATCCTAAATTGTGAAAAGCGCCGCAAGGTTATGTGCGCATGTTTCTTAGTAGTCAGAGGCGTATGGTTCATTTTAAAATAACAGTTTTGTAGCCCTATGCGCAAGTGAAAAACTGCGTGTTTCATTCTTGATTTGTGTAAAACTTATAGTCTTCTGAAATCGAATGAATGTCTTTTCAAAACTCTATACAATCTACATTTGCGCCTGCATTGTACTAACCAGAATGTTTGGCAGAAGATACTTTTTACTGTACTTTCTTGTTCCGTCCACAGCTGAGGCGTAAAGAAGTGCTTAAACGCCTCTTAAACACCTCTGTGCACACTCTTATGGGCCTACGTTATCATGATATATCTGACGTCTTTCGTCGAGTGTTGGAAAGCTGACATTTTCCTGTGTTTACATTACACCCTCGCTGCAGGCGAGCAAACACGTGCCACGGTTACTGGAACATACGACACGTATCGCGTGCTTGTGTGCGGCGAGCAGTGACGTCACTGCTAACCTTCTCGCTTTATCATGTCGAATATAAGATAATAGGCACACCGCCTACACCTGTTTCACCCACACACGATTGTAAATGCATTTGGGATTATTATTATTAACTCATTTATTAGTGAAATAAACAAATTTACCATTATTTAAACGTTTTTATTTGTAAAAAGCTTCCTTCAGAAATACCTAGAAGATTGTTTTGTATAAACCCTTCGAAAAACCCATCTGTTTAGCCATATCCGACGGCCCTATCTTCTTCTGCTGATTGAAAGGTCTAGCACAGGTTTAGATCACGTAGACCTGTTGTACGGAGAAAGCCCCAATAATATCGCTCTAAACTCTTTCAAGACGCAAATTTAAATGTTTTTAAATTTTAAGTTTCGGTCATATTTATGTACATAATATAAATAGAGTCTTTTGTTTACGCACCAAAACGGTATTAACTGTATTAATGGAATTATTTTGTAGAAATAGTGAACAGCCAGCCACTTCCACATTGGAAAGTTTATTAAAACGCCTTCATGAGAAGTAACTATTGCGAACCTAAACAAGTCAACAGTGCAAATATATATAAAATGGTAAATTATATCTCTGTAGGCACACAAAAACTTGTTCCGGACTGCATGTTGTGGCAGAGGTACGTATGAAAATAAAGCCAGAAGGCATCAGTCAAATATAAAATTTCACCTCCCTAATAATTGAAACATACACAACATGGTTATGGTCATTTGCTATTTCCTCATCAAGTGCCAGCGTTAGTGCACTAGCGTCACGCACTCAGCGCTTGGGCTAAGGAAAGCTTCTTGCATGAGAGGGCACTAACAGTATGCACAAGGAAGGTGCGCGATGATGAATGAAACTTTATTATGCTCAACTTGCTTAAAACTTTAAAAACAAAATTATGATCTTAAAAACCAGCTCATATTGCCATTTTATTAATTTTAAATGTATACATAGCTAAATATGATACAGTTATTAACGTCATAATTTTAATTTAAACATTTAAGCAAGTTTATGCGTTGTGTCACAAATCGCAATGGGTCAACATCTGTAAATCAAGCCTTCAAGGAATTCTCCAGAAAGTTTTGAAGTGGAAAAAAGTATTTGCGTAGTCCATCCAGTACCTTTTACTGCGTGGACGCCTGCCGCGACTTGATTGAAATGCAAAACGTAGGCAGTTCTTTTTCAAAATGGTTCAAATGGCTCTAAGCACTATGGGACTTAACAGCTGAGGTCATCAATCCCCTTGACTTAGAACTACATAAACCTAACTAACCTAAGGACATCACACACATCCATGCTCGAGGCAGGATTCGAACCAGCGACCGTAGCAACAGCGCTGTTCCGGACTGAGGCGCCTACAAGCGCTCGGCCACAGCGGCCGGCAGTTCTTTTTCGGAAAAAATCATCACAGTTGACAAGACTGAACCTACACAAAAGGCAAAGCCCAGAAATTCACACGATGGTTCAAGGCTTTTGACGATGTAACTGACATAAAAGCCAATGCGCCGTTAAAATTGAACACCCCATACAAGGACTTTTCTCTGAGTTGTACCGAACAGGGTCGATACCATGTCGGAAACTGAAGCATTAAAACAACCGCAAACTTTTCTTATTTTCTATTACTCCAGTCTCGAAACTGCTTAATGTTGTTATAAACCGACATATACACTGGACAGCATATTTTACATAAACGTGTAGAAATGAAGTCGTGTGACAAGTATCATCGTGTAATATTAGTAGTGAACGATAACAGTGTTCCTGGCCTTGAGCTCAGGTCATGCACTGCAGTCGGCTAACGTGTGCTGGGCATCGCTGTTTTCGTGGATTGTCTAAATCGGTAGGTCTTCGCGATCCTAGCTACAAAAGACCAAGTTCTCATCGCTGAATGAAAATGAACCATTTGTTGTAAAATGATTCGAAATGGGGTAAGCACGTCATACAACATACTGCCTGGGTACAAAACGAAAGAAATTGTCGACTGGAATCTGATCAAACAATGTCTAATGAAGGAGCGATACAAATGGAAAACTTCGCCAAACTTGTTTATAAAAGTTGTTCCAAAGCATCAATTACGAAATTTTCAAATTCTAGAGCTTCCTAAACTAAGTATTTTGAGGTGCCAACAGGCGTAAATGAATATTTAGTTTTTTATTGACAAACAATTTACACATTATAGAAACCACTCTTGGGCTTTTAACAACTGATTTTCGTGAATTACCGTCAGGGAAGTCACAGTTCGTAGCAATTGAAGGACAGTCATCGAGTACAACAGAAGTAATATCTGGCGTTCCTCAAGGTTGTCTCGCAGGCCCTCTGCTGTTCCTGCTCTACATAAACCCTGATGATAGATGATGCTGTCATTTACCGCCTTGAAAAGTCATTGGATGATTACAGTCGATTTCAAAATTATTTAGGCAATATATCTGTATAAGTGACAATTGGCTCTAAATAATGAAAAGTGTGAAGTCATTCACGTTAGTACTAAAGGAAATCCACTAAAATGCGGTTATACGATAAATCACACAAATCTCAAGGCTGCAAATTCAAGTAATTACTTAAAGATTACAGTAGCGAAGAAATTAAAAGGGAAAGAGCACAATGATAATGTTGTAGGAAAAGCAAACCAAAGACTGCGATTTATTGCCAGAACACTTAGAAAATGCAACCAGAATACTGAAGAGACTGTTTACATTACGCTTTTCGGCCCTCTACTGAAGAATTGCTGTGTGGTGTGGGGATTGCGCATCAGATGGGATTAATAGAGGGTATTCAAAAAGTTCAAAGAAGGACAACTCGTTTTGTATTATCTCGAAACAGGAGAGAGAGAGACAGAGAGAGAGAGAGAGAGAGAGAGAGAATCATGGATATGATACGCGAACCAGGGGTGGCAATCATTTAAAAAAGGCGTTTTCGTTACGGCAGAATCTTGTCGTGAAACTGCGGTCAACAACTTTCTCCTCAGAGTAAGAAAATATTTTGTTGGCGCACTCCTACATAGGCAGAAATAATCATCATAATAAAATACGAAAAGCAGAGCTCGTACGAAAATATAACGGTAGAGAAATAGCTTGTGAGCTGACAGCAACTTAACTGTGAATTGTAGAGTAGCCATATAGATGTAACTGTAGACGAACTGTTCAAAGTGGTGAAAGCCAAGTTGACAGGTGCTTACTGACGACACTTATCCCACACGAGCAAAGACCAAGTCACCAAATTCTACTGATCAAATAAATCCTTGACCTGTTCTCTGGAGAAT
This sequence comes from Schistocerca gregaria, assembly GCF_023897955.1. Lineage (NCBI taxonomy): Eukaryota > Metazoa > Arthropoda > Insecta > Orthoptera > Acrididae > Schistocerca > Schistocerca gregaria. The sequence goes on along the minus strand of NC_064925.1, from coordinate 417,141,242 downwards.
GAGTTCAATCGAAGGTAATAATTTTCTTTCAGTAAGAGTAACACCTACTGCAAAATTGTTCTCTTTACATTCATTCAGCCTTTCCTGTGTTACATCTTGTTAACACATACCCTGAAGCGCCAAAGAAACTGGTATAGGCATGCGTACTCAAATACAGAGATAATAAACAGGCACGATACGGCGCTGCGGTCTGCAACGCCTGCATAAGACAAGAAGTATCTGGTGCACAAGATTTAAGTGAGTTTCAAGTGGTGTTACAGTCGGCGCACAAGTGATTGACACAAGATGAAGTGGGGGTTTTTCCCGTACGACCATTCCACAAGTGTACCGCGAATATCAGAAAGCCGCTAAAACATCAAATCTCCGACATTGCTGCGGCCGGAAAAAGATCCTGCAAGAACGGGACCAACGACGACTTAAGAGGTTTGTTCAACGTGACAGAAATGCAACCCTTCCGCAAATTGCTGTAGATTTCAATGCTGGGCCATCGAAAAGTGTCAGCGTGCGAACCATTCAACGAAACACCATCGATATGGGCTTTCGGAGCTGAAGGCCCACTCGTATACACTAGATGAATGCACAACACAATCCTTTACACCTCACCTGGTCTCGCCAACACCAACATTGGATTGTTGATGACTGGAAACATGTTGCCTTGTCGGATGAGTCTCGTTTCAATTGTACTGATTGGACGGACGTGTAAAGTATGGAGACAATCTCATGGATCCATTGACTCTGCATGTTACAGAGGGCTGTTCAAACTGGTGGAGGCTATGTAATGGAGTGAGGTGTGTGCAGTTGGAATGATATGGGACCCCTGATACGTTTACATGCGGCTTTGACAGCTGACATGTACGTAAGCACCCTGTCTGATCACCTGCATACATTCATGTCCATTGTGCCTTCCGCCAAACTTGGGTAATTGCAGCAGGACAATGAGACGCGCCACACGCCCAGAATTACTACAGAGTGGCTTCAGGGACACTCTTCTGAGTTTAAACACCTCCGCTGGCCACCAAAGTCCCCAGACAATTAACATTATTGAGCACTGCACACAACCTTTTAGGTGGGGCAACCACTGCTATGAGTATTCATCTCGGGTATTAATAACGGCTTCAGCTGTATTTTGGTCCTTTATTACTGTACCACTACTGGTATCGTGGCGTTAAAGCGACATCTTCAGGTGACATATGATTAAAACATAACAGCGGAAAAGCTCGGAATCTTTTTTCCCAACATTCGTTGTCCGTCATTCAGCTTTCCACTCTAATGTTTTAATTATATGCCACCTGAAGATGTGGCTCTAACGTCACCAAACCGGTAGTGGTACAGCAATAAAAGACCAAAATACCGTTGAAGCGGTTATTATTGAGCACGTCTGGGATGCCTTGCAACGTACTCTTCAGAAGAGATCACCACCTCCTCGTACTCTTTAAGGATTTACGGACAGCCCTGTAGGATTCATGGCGCCAGTTCCCTCCAGCACTACTTCAGATATTAGTCGAGTCCATGCCACGTCATGTTGCAGCACTTCTGCGTGTTCGCTGACGATCTGCACGATTTTGTGCAGGTGTACTAGTTCTTTTGGCTCTTAAGTGTATACTTAGTACAGGACCACTGCTTTCTGTAACGAATAAAGATCCATCTCTGACAAGGAGTTATGAACTGGAAACAGTGGTCAATTCCACAGTGGACACAAAACAGACTATACTACTTTTTAAAAGCAGCGGCAGCAACCTTTATTCGGCTGCCGGGAGGTAGTTATGAAATATAAGCAATTTATAGGCATACAATTCACACAAATTGCTTAGTAAAGGCTTCATACTGTCAGAAATATTCATTTCCAGTTATTGCTTCCACATATCAAAATACTCCGTTTAGGATTCTCGAAAAGCAATAAGCTTTTTACCTTTGTGGTAAGGACACACTTATAGGACAAGCATATCTGATTTCTGATGTAAACTGCCTCTCTTTTTTACTTAACATGTGGAGAATACAAAAAACTTTTGTTTTAAAATTTGTGGGGTAAGATACATAAATGGTTAATGCGTTGGGTCGATCTGTGGGTCTCAAATATCTACAATGTCTATACGTAAATCAGCTTCAGGCAACGGCCAGAAAACTATTTCTTCAAAACATAATTGTTCGTTGTATTTTTTATACTTCTCATAAACGAGGTGAAAATGCTACTCTCTACAAACAAAAGTAAGTCTGCTTTAGGGAGAAACGGAGGAAATATTAGAGATTTATTTCTCGTTGACGATGAAAATACTATACAAGGTGAAAATACTATACAAGGTGAAGAAAAAAAGGGGGCCTTGGCGGTCGACATGCGAGTAACGCTATAACTGCGTGCAGTGTGTCCGGGGACACGTAGCATAAAATCTGAGCTGCGCCGGAGTTGTCCCATTAGCACATTGACTGAATCGCGCATAGATTTGTTTGCGGAGCAGCGACGGACACGTGGAACTTTCTCAGCTAACGCCTAGCACTCACTGATAAGACGAATGCACGCTATCTGAACGTTCGTGAACTGCTGCAGCCTGACTGCATGCGATACCCAGTTATGAAACAAAATGCAGCACTATGGATGGTCGGCCTTATAGCTACCTACGTTATTGAGAACTGCGATTCTACATTCTCCGTATATTTGACCTACATCGAAGGGAAATATTTTCGGGTTACGCAGCATGACAATCATCGGAAAACGTTTGGCAACATGTTGCATGTCATGGCCAGGGAATCTCCGTAAGTACTCTGCATTACGCCAGTTAATAGATAATCGACGCAGTGTGAAAGCAGTCATACAAGAATCTCTTACAGCGATATAGCTGCGTCATGTAAGTAACACAGGTGTGAAACTAGCAGTAGAAGAGGGCAACACAGGAGGAACAAGCGCATGGATCAAAGAAACTTCATTAAAAAAGCACGACTGACTTTCAGTCATTTGAAAGCTGAACCTGCAGCAACAAAATATTGGTTTTATTTAACTAGAAGAACAAAAACACCTTGTCATGCACTTTTTGACACATGTGAAGAAATACATTTTATTCAACGAAGAGTAATACGTGCTTTATCTTTACTAAAGGAATTTTGTTACTTTGCGCAGTCGGAAGAACGACGAAATCTTATTTATTTCTTCATTTCTATATTATTTTTTTATTACCAGGATATGCATGTACACAACAAAGGCACTGCAGCCTGGCCAACGAAGGTACTTTTGGCGAGAGAAACGACGGGCTATAAGGGGAGATGGGAGGCCCACATTATAAAAGGTGCGTTCGCGTCCACATCAGACTGTATCCAATTTACATTGCAGGTCTTGTGTATTTCTTTTTCTCACTGTTTCCTCTATTTTTTGAAAAATCAAAAATAACAAAAAAGAAACAGGGAAAAAATTAGCCCCACAGGACGAGGCAATGCCATGGGAAAAGAATATGCAGACTAGCCGATGTTCGAGCCGCGTTCGCACCAATTTTTTTTTTTTTTTTCAGTTAAAGCATCAAATTGTATCCAATTTACACATCCACAACTCTGTATCTTGTGAATTTCAATCTGTCACTATCACCTTCATTTAAAAATTAAAGGCCTAACGATCACTTTGTATTGTACACGATACAAATAAAGCCTCAGAAAATAATTGTGGATACAGTAACATCGTCTGCGTCCAATGAGCTACTAAAACACATTTGGTAGGCTACACTAGATTGCACATTATGTTATGCACAATAATTTCATTTTGTACTTCTGAAGTGTAGGCTTATCTTTACAGAGTCGGTACATACACGTACGAGCAACGTTCAGTTTAGAGGAGATGTTCAAAGCGACCATCTGGCATTTTCAAACACTTCGCTACTCGCTGCATCACACTCTGCTGGATGCTTCTTAACACACATGCATCCACCATTGCCGAAACAGCAAGCTCATGAGTTAGTAAGTCATGTAAATTCATGGGTGGAGTACTGTAGCTTTGTTCCTTTAAGTATACCCAAAAATAAAAATCTGGTCGATTAAGGTCTGGGGAACGTGGAGGCCAGAATGTAGCACCTTCACGATCAATCTGTCTCCCTGGAAATGCTTCATTTAAATAGGTTACAAACATTAATTCCAAAGTATGGCGGTGAACCATGGTCCTGAAAACATAACTGTCGCCAAACGCCAAGTGGAGAGTTTTCGAATGTGCTGGCGCCAGCACACCATGCGGTACAGAGGCTACAAGAATATTGATAGAGGCCAACAACAAGACTCACTGGAAACGGGCTGCCAACGCCCTCTCAGCTGCCAGTACTGAGGATTGCCACCGCGGACCGGGGGGGGGGGGGGGGCAGTTTTACCAGTTAGTTGGCACCTGTTAGGCCAGTTAGTTCGAGTCTATATGCCGCGGAGTTCCAGGCGTGTCACCGAGACAAGAGCTGCAGACTTAGCCTCCAGCACAGGGACAGGCAGCACATAGTAGCCTTATAGTGAACTAAGCGGACTCGTACTTCAACAGCATTGAGGTTACGTGTACTATACAGAAGGGAGCTGAGGTACATGGAAACTTAAGTTAAGTAGCCCTTTGTTTATGAATAAAGAAGTTATTAACTGCGTGCAGTTTGTGTTATAGAACGAGAACACTCGCCACCAACCAACATCCTCTCCTTGCCTCCCATGGTACAGCTGTACAGAGACGACGAGACGTCACAAAAGCATGTAACATCTAATGTGTCAATAGAGCACTGCAAAGAAATGTACGATATAGGAGTGTATTCCACTTGTCTGGCAAAAGGCATGGGGCCAATAGAACTTCTCCCATGATGCTAGCCCACAGATGTATGCCAAAGCGTACCTGGAAGTCATGTTCACAAGTGACAAGTGAGTTGTGTTCAGACCGACAATGGCATGTTGTGGAGGCTGAAAATACCTTCAAGAGTGGAGCTAGATTCGTCAGTCTGTATCATGTTACTTATAAAATGTTCGTTACCTTTCACGTGATGCAAAAGCCATTCACAAAACTGTACTAGTCGAATTTCCGCTGGTGTTAACATGATTGCCACAGGATATAGCGCGTTTCAACAGTCCAAGTGAGTGATTCCAGTCATCAGCTGTCCAATTCAAATGGTTCAAATGGCTCTGAGGTCATAAGTGCCCTAGAACTTAGAACTACTTAAACCTAACTAACCGAAGGACATCACACACACCCATGCCCGAGGCAGGATTCGAACCTGCGACCGTAGCAGCCCCGCGGTTCCGGATTGCAGCGCCAGAACCGCACGGCCACCGCGGCCGGCAGCTGTCCAGTGGCTTCGCTCTTTATACTTAGCTTAGGAAATGTGTGGCTCATGGGGAGCTGCTCGATCATTGTGCTCTATTATTTTGAACTTCCTACACACAGTCATTCTGATAGCTGGACTGCTGGTACAACTTAGGAACTCATGAATGATATCTTCCGCTGATTTCATGCTATTTTGTACAACCATCTCCCCACGCAATGTTTGACGGTTCCCGCTTAACAGTACACTAGCTGTGCTTGTTTCCGATGTAGCTGTTGTTGTTTCTCTATGTTTCCACAGCAATACTCGACTTGGAAACTTTAGAAAAGTTCAGATGTCCCTGATTTTGGGCATTACTGAATTAAAGCAGCTACATTGCAGCGATGTGCGAGGCACAGAAGAGCTGATACGTGATTTCACAACTGAGCTTGTTTCTAGAACGCAAATGGTGGCCATGTTAGGCTGCACAATCGTGGTGACGTCGCAGAAAGACCACCCAACAGACTGGCCAACCTGCTGTATATTTCCACACGTCGTGACAATGAGGTTTTGATATGTACGTGCCTGCAACCAGTGTACTGGCACAAAGGGGAGTCGTCTCCGGACGCCTCAGCAGCACCGAACTTCTGAACTGGATGACAGCAGTTCGCAGTCAGGGTGGTAAGTAGCGCCGTCCTCCATCTTTCCACACCAGGGCGAGCTTCTGACCCAGTAGCGGCGGCCGCGTACGGGTATTCAGCGGACGTGCGCGTCGCTGACACTGCTCACTCAGGGCTGCTTAATGTTAGCTCAGGCACGCGCTGCAGAGAGAGGTAAACAGTGTCAGCAAAGCAGGAGGCGGGCGTCGAACGGCCGTCCCACCACCGCGGCATTCTGTCGTCATCGCCATCAATGGTACACCACGTGCCTGCACCGGGCGAATTAAGCGGCGACGCAGCGCTCCAGAATTTTAATCCAAGATGTATAAAATATGTCCTATCTTACAGCGGAGTTTTCCTAGTCACATCTTGCCAGCACCACCGCCACCGCCCCCACAATCCGCCACTCCGCCACTTGCGCACTGTAGCGGCCTCGCTCATCTCACGTCGCCGGCCGAAGTGGCCGAGCAGTTCTAGGCGCTTCAGTCTGGAACCGCGCGACCACTGCGGTCGCAGGTTCGAATCCTGCCTCGGGCATGGATGTGTGTTATGTCCTTAGGTTAGTTAGGTTTAAGTGGTTCTAAGTTCTAGGGGACTGATGACCTCAGACGTTAAGTCCCATAGTGCTTAGAGCCGCCCCACATCACTATAAATGACTATACTTCGTTTTCAAATAAATAAACCTGATGTAAACAAACACAAACGCGATGATTGGTCAGAATGGTTCAAATGGCTCTGAGCACTATGGGACTCAACTGCTGTGGTCATTAGTCCCCTAGAACTTAGAACTACTTAAACCTAACTAACATAAGGACATCACACACATCCATGCCCGAGGCAGGATTCGAACCTGCGACCGTAGCAGTCGCACGGTTCCGGACTGCGCGCCTAGAACCGCGAGACCACCACGGCCGGCGATTGGTCAGAAGGCGATGCACACGCAAAGTGATGTTGTTACGCTTTTGGAAGTATTCCTACTTATGTATTCGATATATTATGACTCTGTAAAGGCAAATGAAACTTTAACATATTAGAATGTATGACACCATCAACGTTTTTCTTAATCCTATTTCAACGATGTACTGTTTGTTTTAAAAAATTGTGTTCGGGCACAGTTTCTGTACTATTCTGCTCTGATTGTCAAGGTGTTAACAGGTAGTGCGAAAATATATGGCCCTGCTTCCTCCTCAATGGTGGAACGCCTAAAAAGGTGGCGAGAAACAGGTTGTTCTCAGAGTTTTTCACAAGTTTTCAGAGAAAAAGTTAAGGACCTTTTGAATGCTGAATGGTTAGCTGAATCGGTAGCGTAATAGAATGGTAATCCAGACTTAATCCCTTTATCGAAGGTTGAAATATCGCTTTGCCTGTTCTTTCTTCAAATTTGGAATACCTGCAGCTTTTAAATGTCAAATTCATCAAATATATGCTAATTAAAACGCGTATAATCATTATTTTAATTAAAATGCACGTATCCTTGTTTCTAATTATACATTGCATGCAAAATGCCAATTAATTGGAAATTAATTGAGAATATAAACTCTTAATTATCGCTGTTTTATAAAAGATTGTTAACAAAGGTTGTTTAAATTAACAAAACACCACAAATTAAAGTTTTAGGACAAAATGATAGTTAAATACTCTTTATTTGGACTATGTCCACCGTTTTATGGCACAGATGAGGTCTCACACGAAGCAGATTAGAAGTATGGAGGACAATCATTTTCACAGCACTGAGCACACCATTTAAATGCTTTATTTTTACGGTTGCCACCGCACCACTACTACATGAACCCGGAATTGATCTGGAGCGAAGTTACGGGATTTGTCACGAGAAATAACAAGACGTTTAAGCTGACAGACGTACTGGAACTACCGTAGAAAGCTTCGAAACACGTCAGTGCCGAACGCTGGCGGGATACAGAACGACACGCCGTAAAAGAAGAGGAGAGAGTGTCGCGATTGGTTGGCTTCGTGGTTTCTATTGCTCACAGACTCGTTTATCAACGTGAGACATGACAGTTTCAGTACTGAAATGTATTTCTCGCATTCGGATATGAAAGGAGGTCAGAATTACCAGACGACTGACTGTAGTAACTTCAGTGGCATCAATATTTAGCTGTACAGTGAAATCCCTGCAGTACGCTTTTGTGTCACACGTATCTCGGTAGAGATACTGCCCGATTTTTAAGTTAGGAATTTTCATCGCTGTTGTTTTTAATTACAGTACAACGGTAGGTAAGAACGAGAGCATGTTATGCTTTCCGTCTGGTGCTCTAATCATTGCATGGTATTGCTGGAATTTTGGCGAAAATTATTTCGTTCTCTTTAAAAATTAAATGAAATTTCAGCTACATTGTTAACTGCAACTGCTCACATCACTGCAGGTTAGTTGGACCAGCTGGCTAGGCAGTGCTGGCGAAGTTTAATGCGCCCGTAGAGCTGTTGTCCTGCATTATCAATCAGTCAAAATGGTTCAAATGACTCTGAGCACTATGGGACTTAACATCTATGGTCATCAGTCCCCTAGAACTTAGAACTACTTAAACCTAACTAACCTAAGGACAGCACACAACACCCAGTCATCACGAGGCAGAGAAAATATCTGACCCCGTATCACTCAGTCGATGAGCGCGTAACGCACAGCACAAAAGGCATTGTTATTATCATACTTGACTGTACTCGAGACAGCTCGGTATCCGATCCACTTGAAGCCAAATCAAATGAGATTCCAGCAAACGCGGAAAATACATGGTGTAAAGTTTACATCATGTTTATTCTTATGATGAGCGCATTCGAAGTCACTGACTGACCCATCCTGTAGTTAGTCCCCTGCTGACAACACAATGTTCCTCGTCTCCTCTTACACCGGTGTCGCGTCTGCCTCTCATGACGTCTAGTGGTCAATTCCGAATTACATTTGGTGTCAGGATACTTTTCATCGGTAGTTATTTATTTTTGTTTATTATTTTTTAAATCTGGTGTATGTATGGTTATCGATAGTAGATATGCGATGGCACTGCAAATAATAACCAGCTGTTAAAAGAATAAGTAAAATACACTGCTAAACGTAAAAAATTATACCTGTATGAGCAATGCTAGAGCTGGACTTTTTCGTACTACTACGTTATTAGCTGCGGCGTTGTGTATTCTAAGAAGGAAGTTGTGTTAGGATAAAGGCCTAAACATCCGATTTAATTCTTAATACAGAGAGAGAATCCAATGAATTCAAATGAAGTCACGCATCCACGTCGAACACGAACAGGTGATTCAGAATTTCAATGTGAAAGGTTTTAGTAATACAAAGTATATCGTATTGTACAGCGTATAGTGCTGTCGAATAACCTTTGAAAAATTCAATGTAAATAAAGTACAAAATGAAGGATTATTAAAAAGATTTAGTAAGAAACGAAGGCTGTAAAAGACGAAGGAACAAGTTAGCGATGCATCTGCCACGGCATCCAGGAGTATCTTGGCTGTGGGAGGAAAATGGCAGATAATAAAATACACATAAAATATGTAACGCAGCATGTATCCAGTCCTATAATGAAGGTTTCATAATAAAAGGATAATAAGCGTCAGTTGACGGATCATGTGTGTTATAAAGAACAGATGTCACACAGCATGTAGTTCTTCGCTGTTAAAGCTTGACAAGCTGTCAGCGATTACATAACGTGACAGAATTTTGACAGTCACCCCATGCAAACACCAGCACGACATTCCCGTAATCTTTCCATTTGCTGATGACACTAATCTACTCCATGACCGTGAAGCAATTGGAGGACTGCTACTTGCACTGACTCGTCAGTGACACCTTAGAGTCAATGTTTGCTGATGTGTATTGAGGTTGTTGCGGACAGACGTTATAAGCAGAGAGATAAGGCAAGCTAAGCAATGACACTGTACAGCTAATAACGATAATGCAGCGTGGGCGCTTTGTTACGGAGCTGTCGAATGTGGAGAGTGAAACAATACCAGAAGAAGTCGTAAGCATTTGAAACATTACATAGTTTTTTTAACCATTGAGGGTCCTAAGACTATTGTTTTTATCTTACAATTAAGAAGTTCGTGGAGGATTAACATGTATCAACAGGGTCTTCAAAGAGCACTATGGGCAAAGAAGACGTTTACTTACATACTTGAAACGTTAAGCCAAAATGAAATTTAACAAACTTATAAATGAAAAGCACAAAAATGTGGATGTTCTGATGATTTTATTTGCTTATTTAAACCGCTTTTCGTATTGCAAGGCCATGATTAGACCATAGATTTCCGCAGAAATTTATGTAACTGATTTGGCGAGATGGAAAACGTGTTCTGATCCAAGGACTAGATTTTGCATGAGATACGTAAAACTGATCGTTTCTCAAAAGAGCTGTAGCCCTAGGCGCTTCAGTCTGGAACCGCGTGGCCGTTACGGTCGCAGGTTCGAATCCTGTCTCGGGCATGGGTGTGTGTGATGTCCTTAGGTTAGTTAGGTTTAAGTGGTTCTAAGTTCTAGGGGACTGGTGACCTCTGATGTTAAGTCCTGTAGTGCTCAGAGCCATTTGAACCATTTTGGAGGAGGAGGATATTGGTGTTTAACGTTCCGTCGACAATGAGGTCATTAGAGAAGGAGCACAAGCTCGGATTAGGGAAGGAGGGGGAAGGAAGGCGGCCGTGCCCTTTTAAAGGAGCCATCCCGGCATTTGCCTGGAGTGACCTAGGGAAATCACAGAAAACCTAAATCAGGATGGCCGGACGCGGTATTGAACCGTCGTCCTCCCGAATGCGAGTCCAGTGTGCTAACCACTGCGCCACCTCGCTCGGTGAGCCATTTTGAATCCCAAAGACACTCTCAAACTGGCCTTCACAACCAACTCCTAACAGTCTAGGACTCAGCCAATTTCGTCTTTGTATCGAACGTTTCCTCCTTTTCAGCGTCGAAAATGACATTTTTTCATTCCGAAGAAGCTTAGATGACCACGCCTACAGTACACGACCAACATTTTCTTCAGTATCTCCTTTAATCAAATGGTTCAAATGGCTTGTGTCATTCCACACTCCTAAACAACCCTAGGTCCACTGTTTCCGATGTGATACTGAAGTGGAAACGTGAAGGGACACGTACAGCACAAAAGCGTACAAGCCGACCTCGTCTGTTGACTGACAGAGACCACTGACGGTTGAAGAGGGTCGTAATGTGTAATAGCAGACATCTATCCAGACCATCGCACAGGAATTCCAAACTGCATCACGGTTCACTGGAAGTACTATGACAGTTAGGCGGGAGGTGAGAAAACTTGGATTTCGTGATCAAGCAGCTGCTCACAAGCCACACATCACGCCGGTAAATGCCAAACGACGCCTCGATTGGTGTAAGGAATATAAACGTTGGACGTTTGAACTGTGGAAAAACGATGTGTGGAGTGACAATCACGGTACACAATGTGGCGATTCGATGGCAGTATGTGGGTGTGGCGAGTGCCCAGTGAACATCATCTGTCAGCGTGTGTAGTGCCAACAGTAAAATTCGGAGGCGGTTCAAATGGTTCAAATGGCGCTGAGCACTATGGGACTTAACAACTGTGGTCATCAGTCCCCTAGAACTTAGAACTACTTAAACCTAACTAACCTAAGGACATCACACACATCCATGCCCGAGGCAGGATTCGAAACTGCAACCGTAGCGGCCACGCGGTTCCAGACAGAAGCGCCTAGAACCGCACGGCCACACCGGCCGGCTCGGAGGCGGTGGTGTTATGGTGTGGTCGTGTTTTTCGTGGAGGGGACTTGAACCCCTTGTTGTTTTGCGTGGCAGTATCACAGCAGAGGTCTACATGGATGTTTTATGCATCTTCTTGCTTCCCGCTGTTGAAGAGCAATTTGGGGATGACGATGCATCTTTCAACACGATAGAGCACCTGTTCAAATTGCACGGCTTGTAGCGGAGTGGTTACGCGACAGTAACATCCCTGTAATGGACTTACCTGCACAGAGTCCTGACCTGAACCCTATAGAACACCGTTGGGATGTTTTGGAACGCCGACTTCATGCCAGGCTTCACCGACCGACATCGATACCGCTCCTCAGTGCAGTACTCCGTGAAGAATGGACTTCCATTCCCCAAGAAACCTTACAGCACTTGACTGAATTTATGGCTGCGAAAGTGCAAGCACTCATCAAGGCTAAGGGTGGGCCAACACTATATTCCAGCATTACCGATGGAGGGCGTCACGAACATTTATAACATTTTCAACCAGGCGTCCGGATACTTTTGATCGCATAGTGTAAAATTGATTGTAGCCTTAGCTAATGATTGAGTGTTTTGTTTTTGCACACGACAAAAGGCACTCTGTTACTGTGTTCTAGAATGAAATTTTACTTTGGCAGCAGAATGTGCCCTGATATGAAACTTCCCAGTAGATCAAATCTGTGTGCCGGACTGAGAATCTAACTCGGAACCTTTGCCTTTCCATGCAAGTGCTCTGCCAACTGAGCTACCCAAGCAGACCTCACGTAGCTTTATTTCCGCCAATGTCTCACCTGACTCCTATCTCCTGTATTGCATGGTAATGAGAGGGTGTCTCCTGTTGGGGAATGGCTATTGGCCAGGTAAAAGAATACCAAGTCTGTGTACCTCTGGCGAGATGATCGATGGTGTCCTGGCAATTGATGTCATACTCTGCATCGGGGATCGGAAAGAAACCTTTCTGCAGCTTGACAAAGGGTGTACGACCAACCGTCACGTAAAAGTTGGGTGATTCTATTTTGGAAAAGCTCAGTACAGGTTTGCATCCGTCTTGATTGCAGGCCAGCTGACAGCACCAAAGCAGTCGACGCGTCAAGGGAAAAGGCATAATTTGCCGTGAAAAAACTAAGAAAAAAAACTGAGTCCTATTTGTGAAGCTGCAGTTTTCTATAACAACTGAAAATGATTTCCAGGGTACGACATCATTATGAAATGAATGCGAAGTGTATACCCCACTTCCCAGGAGGCGACAAAGGCCTATTTTCGCCCTCCCCCCTTTCCTCATCTCTTGTATGCCTATGCTTCAAACTGTATCATTAAAGAGAATACGGTAGCGATGAACAAGCTTGAAAAACGTATTACACATCAGAGAGAGGTGCATAAGCAGAGTAAGTGTCATGTTTAACAGCATAATTGTAACATAACAAAGTAAAGCAGTCAATAAATGTGAACATACCATAAAATACAAAACTAAACGCTGTGAAAACTGCGTGTGTGTGCGGTAGGATGAGGCAGAAAAAGAGAGAACACCATGAGCAAAAATAAATCCTTCTGTACTTGAATATTAACTTTGGCTACCATCGATTCTACTGCTATAAGTACCGACTGGTTGTAATTAAGGCAGTAGCTGCAATTATCGTGTGGCACTTGGTAGATATGCTAATGCCTTAAAGCGGAACAAATTTACACTGAAAAAAAATTATTTCCAATTTTGATGACCAAGTGCAAATCTGTCACTGTACAGCATCTTTTCAACGTCTCTGGTGCACATATTGAACACACTGTGTTTGCGGCGGTTAATAATAAAATCAACGTTAGGCCTTCTCAGTTGTTTGACCTCCTTTCCATGTCTCGTTCCTAATCATTTCTATACGTCTTCCCAGCAGTCACAGATTTGTACCTGGTGGCCAATTTCTTTTTCAGCGTGAATCGGTTCCGCATTAACGCATTAGACTAATGTCTACGTTACAGCGGAACGGTTATCTGTTATCAGTCAATTCACAATTGTGTGCTCGTATTCCATCGCTACCACTTCGACGTTATACAAAATTCTAGTGGAAGGTCGGCATCTTTAACATCCCATTTATTGGCTCCAGGTGTGTGTGTGTGTGTGTGTGTGTGTGTGTGTGTGTGTGTGTGTGTTTCAGTTTAGGGAACGCGAATCACTTGTCTTTTGCCTAAATGATAATTAACATTCAGTTCAATTGCTAATTGGAAATGTAATTCAAGTTAGGACAACCATTTCTTCTTCAAAGGCATATGTAGTGTATAACAGCGTAGAGTATTATTAACTATACAGAGAGTACAGTCATATTACATCTACTGCTTGTGCAGTCATTTGACTTAATGCAAACCAGATGTTACCAGGTAAATACCACGAGAACTTGAGTATAAAATGAACTCTGTTTACACACATGTATTTGTCAATGTATTATATTGGAAGTACTCAGATGTGAAGAGTTTTATATTTCAGTGCTGTATAAAGTACCATAATCAGAAAATGAACTTAAAAGGTCGACTGCCAAGGGAAGATTGCACTACCGTGATAATGATATCATACACGCATTTCTTTTTGATTACTTGAAAATTACCAACCTTCTATCTGAAACGCATGTAAATACTTAATGAAAGGTTCTTTCCAAAGAAATTTAGTGACAAAATCGGCCCTCACTGGGTACAAAAGAGAAAGTTTTATTTTAGAAGCTCTTTATGAAGTCTTACTGATAATGAAACGAGAGGATATTATACCCCATAGTGAAAGTAGCAACTATTTTTCTTAATAATTACATTAAGAAAATTAGTGGCATTCGTAGCAGCGGTAATGTAATAAAGGCAAAATTGGCAACTGTGAAGCCTTCTCCGTTCACATATTGTGATGAAAAGTTTATAAACATTAAAATTTTGTAGATTCATAAATTACTGTTTATGCAGCCTTAGTACGTGTTCGCTTTCGTAAATAATATCCGGCTCATTATTTCGACAAAAATGTTTTAAAATCATAATATTGTTTCAGACTACGTGCACTATCCCTATCGAACTACTACTTATAACACCTTACGGGTAAACGTTCTCGTTTCTTCTGGCGTATCTCTGATGTCGAAGTGTGAAGGAGGCTAAACTGTTAGTCATGGCAGATGGCTTACAGCCGCTTACAACAAGTCAAAAAAATGTCGCAGTTGTTTCAAAACCTCCTCTTGAGCGTCTGGGACAATTGCCCCTGAGCGAGACCACATTTTGCGAATATCCCAACAAACTTTAGCACCAAACCAAAACTTTAGGCTGAAAAAAAACTAACTGGCAAAATTTTTAAGGACTTAAGTGTTTAATAATGGTTAAGATATATTACAAAACTGCTAACAACCATTAACTTGAGGACATTTTTCTTTAACGCATTGTATTGTTTCGTACGTTCACCGACTGCGAACGTTTTGTTCATCTACAGACGGCTGTCTTGCATTTACAGGGCGAACTGCTCATCAGCTGTTGAATGCTTTGATCGCCGTGGTACCCTGCATTGAAAACACTTCTAACTGGCAAATATTCGAAAGTGAAATAAAAATCGAGGTTAGATTCTGGTTGGAAAGGGCATGTTAAACGGGTAGCGTAGTGTTCCCAAGTTGCTTGAAACACATGCAGTTAGGTTTTTTTTTCATGTAGCACGAAATATTGTGTAGATGAATTCATCACTACGTCGCGTGATCTGTAGTGATAACCACCGACAGAGAGCGACACCACGAGTTCTTGGTTGACGGCGTTAGTTTGTACCGTATGCAGACGTGTCTATCCGTGAACTTTAAATTGAAGAACTGTGTGCTGCTGTCGTATGGAGGCGCTCGTAATGCAGTTTCCTAACTAGATTTCAGCATCGTGTCCTATTATCAGTGTGTAACAGCCAGTGTCTTTTAGTTACGTGCTATTGAAATGTTCAGTCAGTTCTTAGGTGTGTATTTCTTTCATGGTAAACAAATGCACCAAATATGACAGTTTTTCAATTACTGAAAATGACAATCACTATGGGAACCAATTCTAGCAATTGAAGTTATTGCAGAGATCTGTTTAAAGCAAATGGGGATTTTGCAAGATGCAGTCACATTAACGTGACCACCGCCTATGTTCGACATTAACGTTCAATAACCACACTCAGACGGCAGGTAGCAACACTAATAGTGGAGTGTATGTAGTGTCGTGGCGGGAGGGGAGGGGGAGGACACCAGTATAATTCTTTTCATAATGCAAAACAGAGCCATTTATATGACGCCCAAAAGGTCACTGTCACCGGCTTTCGGACCAGGGATGGAAACATTTCCGAAACGGCGAGGTTTGTGTACTGTCCGCGCGCCCCATGGTTACTATACCGGGCATAGGAAACTACACTACTGGCCATTAAAATTTCTACACCACGAAGATGACGAGCTACAGACGAGAAATTTAACCGACAGGAAGAAGAGGCTGTGATATGTAAATGATTAGCTTTTCAGAGCATTCACACAAGGCTGGCGCCGGTGGCGACTCCTACAAAGTGCTGATATGAGGAAAGTTTCCAACCGATTTCTCATACACAAACAGCAGTTGACCGGCGTTGCCTGGTGAAACGTAGTTGTGATGCCTCGTGTAAAGAGGAGAAATGCCTTTGATAAAGGCCGGATTGTAGCCGATCAGGATTTCGGTTTATCGTATCTCGACAATGCTGCTCGCACTGGTCGAGATCCAACGACTGTTAACAGAATATGGAATCGGTGGGTTCAGGAAGGTAATACGGAACGCCGTGCTACTTCCCAACGGCCTCGTATCACTAGAAGTCGAGATGACAGGCACCTTATCTGCATGGCTATGACGGATCGTGCAGCCACGTCTCCTTAGTCAGCAGATGGGGATGTTTGCAAGACAACAACCATCTACAGGCACAGTTCAACGACGTTTGCAGCAGCAGGGACTATCAGCTCGGAGACCATGGCTGGAGTTACCCTTGACGCTGCATCATAGACAGGAGCGCCTGCGGTGGTGTACTCAAAGACGAACCTTTGTGCACGAATGGCAAAACGTCAGTTTTTCGGATGAATCCAGGTACTGTTTACAACATCATGTTGGTCGCATCCGTGTTGGGCGACTTCGCGGCGAACGCAAATTGGAAGCGAGTATTCGTCATCGCCATACTGGCGTATCACCCGGCGTGATGGTATGGGGTGCCATTGGTTACACGTCTCGGTCACCTCTTGTTCGCATTGACGGCACTTTGAACAGTGGACGTTACATTTCAGGTGAGTTACGACCCGTGGCTGTACCCTTCATTCGATCCCTGCGAAACCCTGCATTTCAACACGAGAATGCACGACCGAATGTTGCAGGTCCTGTACGGGCCTTTCTGGATACAGAAAATGTTCGACTGCTGCCCTGACCAGCACATTCTCCAGATCTCTCACCAATTGAAAACGTCTGGCGAATGGTGGCCGAGCAACTGGCTCGTCTCAATAAGCCAGTCACTACTCTTGATGAACTGTGCTATCGTGTTGAAGCTGCATGGGCAGCTGTACCTGTACCCACCATCCAAGCTCTGTTTGACTCAATGCCCAGACGTATCAAGGCCGTTATTACGGCCTGAGGTGTTTGTTCTGGGTACTGATTTCTCAGGATCTATGCACCCACATTGCGTAAAAATGTAATCACATGTCAGTTCTAGTATAATATATTTGTCCAATGAATACCCGTTTATCATCTGCATTTCTTCTTGATGTAGTAATTTTAATGGCAAGTAGTGTAGTAGTATCGAAAACTGGTGCCGAGGCGACTGCGCACGGGCCATGGATGACGTGGCTGAGTGATGGCTGCGGAGATGTGTACGGCGAGTTGAGCAACTGGCCGCCAGGTGAACTAATGGACTGCCAGCAGTGTCTCCTCTACGACCGTTCGCGAACGTTGCTGCTTATGGGCCTCCGTAGCAGGCATCTGGCTCATGTGCGCATGCTGACTGCCGTTCATTGGCGACGAGGGCTGCAACTATACTACCACTGTGTGGCGACAAGTGGCCATTGCAGATGAATCGCTTTTCATGCGCTATCGGACAAATGGCCGTTGGCGTGTACAGCGTGAAACGTGAATGCAAACAACCCTCACGTCGGAAGAGTGTATGCTGGAGGAGGGAGCGTTATGGCATGTGTAATGTTTTCGTGTCATACCTTAGGTTTTCTCGTGATTCTGGAAGGCACAGTGGATCAACGCAAGTGGGCATTCCTCCTTGCAGACCATGTGCACCCCAACATGCAGTTTGTTTTTTCTCGACACGATGGCATCTACAAGCAGGACATTGCAAGATGTCGCAAAGCTCGCAGTGTACGTGCATTGTTCGAAGAGTACCAGGATGAGTTTGCCGCACTCCCCTAGCCACCAAATGGCGACGGCCTTGCCGCAGTGTATACCCCGGTTCCCGTCATATCACCGAAGTTAAGCGCTGTCGGGCGTGGCCGGCACTTGGATGGGTGACCATCCGGGCAGTCATACGCTGTTGCCATTTTTCGGGGGGGCACTCAGCCTTGTGATGCCAACTGAGGAGCTATGTGACCGAATAATCGCGGCTCCGGTCAAAGAAAACCATCATAACGACCGGGAGAGCGGTGTGCTGACCACACGGCCCTCCTCTCCGCTATCTCATTGAGGATGACACGGGGGTCGGATGGTCCCGATGGGTCACTTATGTCCTCAAGACGGAGTGCTTGCTAGCCACCAAATACCCCGGATCTAAACCCAGTCGATAATCCGTGTGGCGCAACCTCGATCGAGCTGTACGTGCCATGTAGCCTCAATCGAGGAATCTGGCGTAGATGGCAACATCACCGGAGTCGGCATGACTCCTCATCCCTGTCGCTACCTTCCAGAAAATCCATAACTTTCTTCCTGCGCGTCTTGCAGGGTACGCTCTGCAGAACGTGGTGATTCAGGCTTTTGGTAGGTGGTCACATTACTGCGAATGGACAATGGAACTCACTATGTATGCACTTGTAGCGAACAGTTGTGTACATAGCCGGCCAGGGTCGCCGAGCGGTTCTAGGCGCTACAGTCTGGAACCGCGAGACCGCTACGGTCGCAGGTTCGAATCCTGCCTCGGGCATGGATGTATGTGATGTCCTTAGGTTAGTTAGGTTTAATTAGTTCTAAGTTCTAGGGGACTGATGACCTTAGAAGTTAAGTCCCATAGTGCTCAGAGCCATAGATAGATAGTTGTTTACATAAATATCCCCGATAATCACTGCACTAATAGCTCTGTCAACGATGGCGGAACATGATCTAGACTGAAGCTACATTAAAGTTATTACTAACACAACGTTATTTAAAAAGGCAAATTAAAAGTAGATATTAAGCAATACATTCTGTACAGTAAAGGATTAATATGAACAGACTTTGGGTTTGGTAAAAAAAAATATAGCGCGAGATAATAATTTTTGTCATTTTGCAACAGACTTTGTACAGCGTTCTTCTCTTTTCTGGAAAACATAATACCAGACCTCTGGAATGGATAATATTAACATATTATCCGTTTTATAAGGCCAACATCTGACTGATTATGAAGGGGTGAAAGTTCAAATTTTTAATCAAACAAACAGGAAGTTGCAGTGCAAAGAATGGAAACCAAGCAAATATACGGAATGGAACGGTGGTGAGAAATGGACAGTGTAGCAGTAGCATTTTACGTTATGAAATAACTTCTTTGCAAGAATGTATAAAGAAAGCAGTACTGTGCACTAGGGATAAATTGAACGAGGTTGCGCTGTTTTGAAGAGACTTATATTCGATGGAGTTTCCAATATACATCCTGCCGTAATGATTTGCGCTTTCCGTGGTTTCACTGAATTGCTTCAGGCAAATGAAAGACTAGTTTCTACTGTAAGCACATGGCCGGCTACCTGTCCCTACCTTGTTAAACTAGATTTGTGATTATGTACATCATCTAATTAAAAGAGTCCGGACAGCGCTATGTAATGCGGAACTGAGCACTAGATCTCTTGAGAGGCGGACTCGCTAGTATAAAGAGTGGCGGGGTCTATAGTGCCTTTAGTAGAGATGCAGTAACAGTAGAATGGATTGCTCTGGAAAGCTCAGTGACTTCGAATGCGGACTAGTTAGCGGGTGTCACCCGTGTAATTAATCCATCAGGAACATTTGAACCCTTCTAAAGCTGCCAAAGTCTACTGCTGATAATGTGACTGGGAAATGAGTACGCCAAGGAACGAACAGCTTAAATTAAAAGGAAGGTCAGCGTTGGCCGCAATATTGATGTTTTATTGATAGCAGAATCGATTTTTGATCATGTGGTGATCATCTTGAGTGCTGTACAAATTAAACTCAGACACTGGTATCAAGTTATCAATAACCAAAACTGGGAAGCGATCACATATATGGTCGTTGTGCACACAGCACTCGCCAATCAACAAACAGCTTAGAGAGACTAGGCAGGCCTCATGAACTGCCGGACAGGGACCGATAAATATTACGGAGGTTGATCGTAAAACGGCGCATGAAATCAAAGGAAGGAATCACTGGTGGGTTCCAAAGGGCTACCAGCAGCCCAGTTATCGCGACGACTGTCCTTAGGAAGTTAAAAAGAATGGAGTGCAACGGTCGAAGAGCTCCTCATAACCCGAACATTTCTGTAGTGTATTCTAACCGGTGAATGAGGTGACGTAAAGAGAAACACCGCTGGGCAGTGAATGACTGGAAAAGGTCAACTTGTAGTGATGAATTCCTGTGACATCTGATGTAAGGGTATGGGTTTGATGAACGCTTGGTGAACGTTAGCTGCCATCATGTGTCATAGCAACAGGAAGTGCAGAGGAGGTGGTGTTACAGTATGGTAGTGGTAGGGGAGGTGTGGTTGTTGTTTGTATGATCTCCTTATTGCGCTTAAGGAAACGCTAACTGCGGAAGCGTTATTCAAAAGAAATGAAATGATCGTATGGAATTGTTGGCCGGGAGACCCCATGCGGGGTGTTCGGCCGCCGAAATTGCAAGTCCTTTTTCGGTGACGCCACTTCGGTGACTTGCGAGTCACACAACACCCAGTCATCTCGAGGCAGAGAAAATCCCTGAACCCGCCGAGAATCGAACCCAGCACCCCGTGCGCGGGAAGCGAGAAAGCTACCGCGAGACCAGGAGTTGCATACAGTATTATGCAGTGCGTCCAGAAGACGGAACAGTTCGGAGACGATGACTGTATCAGCTTGACAGTGCGCCCTGTTGTAAAGCTGCATCTGTGAGGCAATGGTTTGTGGAAAGTAGCATTCCTGAAATCGACTGGCCTGCCCACAGTCCGAAACTGAACCCAATCGAAGACATGTGGGATGAGTTGGAACGTCGATTTCGCCCCAGGCTCCAGCGTCCTACGTCACTACCTTCTCTGGTTTCGGCTCTCGTGAAAGGTTTGCCTGCATTTCCATCATAGACATTCAGACCTCATTGAATGTGCCCGCAGCAGCGGTCAAGACGTCATAAATATGGAGGACGGACAACCGCACAATAATTTCCACTAAGTGGTGTCCAGATACTTTTGATTGTTAGCGAAACTGGCTGTATACAGGCCGTTCCACGAGGAATGGTAAATGTCCAGGGATATGACTGGAATGCTATTTTGAAGAAAAAACTTTTTGTGGACATATTCTCCGTTCCAGATGGTTTCTAACATAGAACCATTTAATGTACAGCAGATTGAGGGGCTATTGGCGCACACGTATGTGTCATGTTCCGAACCTCTCCGACGTTTTATTCTATGTCTGCCTACCTCGCTGATTGCAACCTCCTTGCACTCAAAACTGAATCCTGTGGGAGTCACTAAGATTTCTCGCCAGTGTCCAAAATTTTGTATCTTTCCAGCAATGTTTGAATTACTGACCACGTGTCTGTTCAGTATGATTGAAACCACTCGTACTTAAGGCCATCGGAATAATAAATGACACTGCACGTTAAAGGTGTTCTGTCTGCGAAACCATTCGGAATAGTGCACATGTTCCTATGAAGTTTCTGCTTGAAATGAGCGTGCCTGCGATACTCCTGAGTATTTACCATTCTCCTGCGACAATCTGTATATCATTTTTTCATTCTTTTTTAACTCTAATAGCAGTACATGTTCGGCCAACATCCTTGTAAAAGTGATTGACGGATGTATAAACTACTACTCTTAGTATTGCGTTGGTGCATAAATTCGCAGCACTTTTCATAAGTTCAAATGGCTCTGAACACTATGGGACTTAACATCTATGGTCATCAGTCCCCTAGAACTTAGAACTACCTTAAACCTAACTAACCTAAGGACATCACACAACGCCCAGTCATCACGAGGCAGAGAAAATACCTGACCCCGCCGAAAATCGAACCCGGGAACCCGAGCGTGGGAAGCGAGAACGCTACCGCACGACCACGAGCTGCGGAGTACTTCATAAGTTTATCGAACACAACAGATACACATAGCAGAGACTTCTGTCGTCAATGATATATTCTTCTTCACTATTTATAACAGTCTGCCATGTTAAGTTTACTTTTCGATTCCGAGACTGCAGAAATCACATGGTTTTGAGGCGAAGCACTCGTCGAGCCATGTTCGGTGCGCATTTTCATCCGGAAAGGAAGTTTCTTAGAGGTTGTTCGACAGAGCGCGGAAAAAGTGGAAATCCGAGGGCGGAAGATTAGGTGAATAAAGTGGCTGCGGAACGACTGCCAAACGCAGCTCCTGTATAGTACTTCATATGAGTCTAGCAGAATGCGGACGGTCACAATCGTACAGGTACCATCACTTCACGCAACCTTCCTCGTCGTCGTTCTTGGATTGCGCCTGGAAAACATCTCAGTTACCGACAATAGGAGTAGTGATGGTTACACTCGTGAAAACAATTTGTAATACACAACAGCATCGCTGTTCCACCAGGTGCATAACATTATGTATACTGGCAATGGCAAGGAAAGCGAGAAATTTGTTAACATCGAATATAGATTTAAGTGTCAGGAAGTCGTTTCTGAAAGTATTTGTTTGGAGTGTAGCCATGTATGGAAGTGAAACATGGACGATAACTAGTTTGGACAAGAAGAGAATAGAAGCTTTCGAAATGTGGTGCTACAGAAGAATACTGAAGATAAGGTGGCTAGATCACGTAACTAATGAGGAGGTATTGAATAGGATTGGGGAGAAGAGAAGTTTGTGGCACAACTTGACTAGAAGAAGGGATCGGTTGGTAGGACATGTTTTGAGGCATCAAGGGATCACAAATTTAGCATTGGAGGGCAGCGTGGAGGGTAAAAGTCGTAGAGGGAGACCGAGAGATGAGTACACTAAGCAGATTCAGAAGGATGTAGGTTGCAGTAGGTACTGGGAAATGAAGAAGCTTGCACAGGATAGAGTAGCATGGAGAGCTGCATCAAACCAGTCTAAGGACTGAAGACAACAACAACAACAATAACAACAACAACAACAACAACAAGCTATCTTCATCAAATCCGGAATGTGCTCCTGAACGTGGAGAGTCGCTAACGTCAGAACAATCCTCCTTAAAACGAGAAAACCATTTTCTTCCCGTGCTTTGTGCAGTGGAATTATCCCCATACGCGGCGCAAATGTTTCCGACTGCCTCCACTGCTAAATGGGCATGAGTGTATGGCGGCAGTTGCCGGGAGTTCCCAGTCAGCCGGCTGGTGTGGCCGATCGGTTCTAGGTGCTTCAGTCTGGAACCGCGCAGCCGCTACATTCGCAGGTTCGAATCCTGCCTCGGGCATCGATGTGTGTGATGTCGTTAGGTTTAAGTAGTTCTAAGTTCTAGGGGACTAATGACCACAGCAGTTGAGTCCCGTAGTGCTCAGAGCCATTTGAACCATTTGAAGTTCCCAGTCGGGAAGTTCGGTCGCCAAGTGGAGGTCTTATTCAGTGCGACTCCACATTGGGTGACCTGCGTGTCGACAATGGGGATGAAATGATGATGAGGACAGCACAACACCCAGTCCCTGAGGGGTGAAAATGTGCTTCCCCAGCCGGGAATCTAACCCGGGCCCCCGTCCGCGGCAACCCATTGCGCTGACTATTCAGGTAAAGGGGCGGGCGCCTCCACTACTGCCACCCCTCTACTGAAGTCAAACAGAAGAATACGTCGGAAATGTTCTCTCCACTTGGCACTCCATTTTCTAGCGCCCACAGCTCTACCCACTACATCAAAACGACAATATTTAAACTCAAGTAGCAATAATGAACTACACTCCTGGAAATTGAAATAAGAACACCGTGAATTCATTGTCCCAGGAAGGGGAAACTTTATTGACACATTCCTGGGGTCAGATACATCACATGATCACACTGACAGAACCACAGGCACATAGACACAGCCAACAGAGCATGCACAATGTCGGCACTAGTACAGTGTATATCCACCTTTCGCAGCAATGCAGGCTGCTATTCTCCCATGGAGACGATCGTAGAGATGCTGGATGTAGTCCTGTGGAACGGCTTGCCATGCCATTTCCACCTGGCGCCTCAGTTGGATCAGCGTTCGTGCTGGACGTGCAGACCGCCTGAGATGACGCTTCATCCAGTCCCAAACATGCTCAATGGGGGACAGATCCGGAGATCTTGCTGGCCAGGGTAGTTGATTTACACCTTCTAGAGCACGTTGGGTGGCACGGGATACATGCGGACGTGCATTGTCCTGTTGGAATAGCAAGTTCCCTTGCCGGTCTAGGAATGGTAGAACGATGGGTTCGATGACGGTTTGGATGTACCGTGCACTATTCAGTGTCCCCTCGACGATCACCAGGGGTGTACGGCCAGTGTAGGAGATCGCTCCCCACACTATGATGCCGGGTGTTGGCCCTGTGTGCCTCGGTCGTATGCAGTCCTGATTGTGGCGCTCACCTGCACGGCGCCAAACACGCATACGACCATCATTGGCACCAAGTCAGAAGCGACTCTCATCGCTGAAGACGACACGTCTCCATTCGTCCCTCCATTCACGCCTGTCGCGACACCACTGGAGGCGGGCTGCACGATGTTGGGGCGTGAGCGGAAGACGGCCTAACGGTGTGCGGGACCATAGCCCAGCTTCATGGAGACGGTTGCGAATGGTCCTCGCCGATACCCCAGGAGCAACAGTGTCCCTAATTTGCTGGGAAGTGGCGGTGCGGTCCCCTACTGCACTGCGAAGGATCCTACGGTCTTGGCGTGCATCCGTGCGTCGCTGCGGTCCTGTCCCAGGTCGACGGGCACGTGCACCTTCCGCCGACCACTGGCGACAACATCGATGTACTGTGGAGACCTCACGCCCCACGCGTTGAGCAATTCGGCGGTACGTCCACCCGGCCTCCCGCATGCCCACTATATGCCCTCGCTCAAAGTCCGTCAACTGCACATACGGTTCACGTCCACGCCGTCGCGGCATGCTACCAGTGTTAAAGACTGCGATGGAGCTCCGTATGCCACGGCAAACTGGCTGACACTGACGGCGGCGGTGCACAAATGCTGCGCAGCTAGCGCCATTTGACGGCCAACACCGCGGTTCCTGGTGTGTCCGCTGTGCCGTGCGTGTGATCATTGCTTGTACAGCCTTCTCGCAGTGTCCGGAGCAAGTATGGTGGGTCTGACACACCGGTGTCAATGTGTTCTTTTTTCCATTTCCAGGAGTGTACAAATAAAAAATGACAATCGATAAATAAATCCATAGCAACCGGTACATCACTGTGCAACGCTGGGAACTTACGCACCAATTGAACACTGCTGCTACTAATATTGTTACTACTGCTGCTGCTGCTGCTGCTAGTACCTGCAGCGTCGGCGGCGCGCTGTCGGTCGCGGTCGCGGCGGCGCGTCAGAGTGGCTGGGGCGGAGTGCGAGCCGGAGGCCGCGGCGGCCGGGGGCGGCGGCGGAGGCTGGCCGCCTTCCAGCGCCGGCAGCGGCCAGGGCGGCAGGCGGCTGGGGCGGCGCGCAGCCAGCAGGAAGCCGCGCGGCGAGGCGGCCGCGGCGCGGAACCAGGCGGGCGGCCGCAGCCGGCGCGCCGCGCGCTCCACGCGCGACGCCACCTCCTCACACATCTGCACCACCTGGCTCCTGCAACACAACACACCACCGCTCCACTGAGCCAACCGGAGCGCGAACACTGTGTGAACACCAACAGCTATTAAGGGGACACGGTGGCAGCCTTGCACTGATATTTTTGTAAATTCATATCATTGCAATTTCTTGTTCAATCTCACTGAAATTTTGCACACTTGTGTATAGAGATCTAATATGATTTTTTTTTTAAAATTCAGATGTTTTAATAACAATCTAATGCAGTGAGATAATTGTGAATTTTTTATTGCATTATTATTTTAAGGTACACTTATTAATAATTTCGAGGCAAATTTTTTTAATGGTAAAATAATCTACTCTAATAGGTGTACAATTAAGTGCGCTAACGTTTTGGTAAATTAATGATATTATTTTCTGTGATATTTTGGATTCGAACATTTTTTACAAGCAAACTTTTCAATACATTATCAACCACAAAACTGGGTATAATATACCGATTAAAGTTTTGTTCAACTTAAATATTGCTTCAAAGTAAAAGAATAGGTATGCCAAATTTCATTGCAATCCTTCCAGTAGTTACTGATATGTGTGTGTTCCTGAAAGCAGAGAACCTTAAGTTGCAGAAAAATCATTTTAAAGTTTGGATGAAATGTAAAAAATAACTCCCCACACCCATATTCCATTTCTTCTACAGATTCATTTTGATTAATTTTTCTTTTGCTACGAGTATACAAGACAAAGCAGATGTTGAGTCATAAGCTGATTTACCAAAATCTTTACTACCAATTTCAAACATATGATAAGTACGATAGGCAATTACATCTCTATCATTAAAACTTTCAAGACCAGGTACACTAGAAACTTCGCTACCACCTCTTACTATGGCAACGGTGAACCATCCATTTCCATGTGAGAAAGTGTCGCTTATAGCCAAACTAAAATTAAGTGAACATCCAAGAAATACACAGTGTCCATCGAAGACGGCGTCGGCTGCAACTCTTCACTGGAATGCGATTTTTCTTGTCTCCTGACGTTGTTTCAATGTTTTCTATGGTTTTGCAGACCGTTGTGCGGGTACGACGATATCTCCTCTACAGCTCTTTTAGCTTCTCTGCTCCTTTGCCTAGCATTTATCTATGTTCTGGACTGAAGTCTCCGCCTTCGAGATTCTTTTGCTTATCGATGATCTGCAGTATCTCCTCAGTGAAGACTCCAGGTGTAAAGCCCAACTTGCTGAGGATGTGAAGTTTTGGAACATTTCCATCATTAAACACTGCTGCAGCTTCCAAAGCAGAAATCTTCATCACCAAATTCGAAACAAACACAGTCTTTGGACATCTTTTCCAAATAAGAGCATTGAAACTTTCATTTGGGTTCTGTGTTTTCCCATGCAGACATTTTTCTAGCAGTTCTGGTGAAGCCAGTGCTCTAAACGTTGGTTTAATGGCCACTGAAACCTCATAAGGAAAGTTATTTTTATGGGCATAAGCTTCCACACTTTCCTTACTTTCCAAAAATTTACGCCATTCATTCGAACAGAGGCCTTGTTGAGGTGTAGTGTCTGTCGACAAGTAATGAAACCAAATGGCCCATACTGCTTTCCTCATACTGTCCAAGATAGTGAGGTTACTTCTAACTGCAGACCCATAATAGATTTGTAGGCTGTCAATTCTCTTCTTTGTTAGTCTGTTTTTACCTCCCAGTGGCTTCCCATCCTTTAGTAGCTTGTCTTTATTGTCTGCAACAAGTCTTCTCAATAGAGCAATCTTTTTCATAGGGCTGACTTTCAACTAAATTCTTGAAAGCACTAGAGTCTCCATCTCGTAAATACTGTACCTATCTTACTCCGTACTTTTGCAAAGATCTATGGAAAATGAATTTCATACCTGCAGCTTCCATCACACCACTGGAGCCTGCTTAATTTCTGCTGCAGTCAGCTTTATGGGCTTCTTGCCATTCTGTTTCTTTACCTGCATCAATATATTTCTTGTGCAAGAAACATGCAGAACTATATTTAGACATCACCTCTAAGTCTAATACTTTTCCAGTATCGACACTAATGTATGCTGAAACTCCATGCAGTGAAGTATGCCCTCTTCATCCAGGAACTGTCAAAGGAAACTGCTACATCGTTGCTATTAGTTGATTCGCAATTTTCTTGAATTGCCCTCAGGACTGCCATTTTCATGCTCTCTTCACTAACTTCCGCAACTGCATTGAGGAGAGCAGTATTCATTGCAGAAAATTTTAGGGGAGGACCAGGCATGTTCATAATACCTCATAAAAGGTTTCCACCATCTCTTCCAATCCCTATACATCTTAGTCCATAACCAAATCGCATATTGGCTTCATAGATTCTATTAAAACCCTTGGTGTCTTGAATGGACTGTCAGCATCACAGTTTTGACACAAAATGTGCACCCTTGGTGTCTTGAATGGACTGTCAGCATCACAGTTTTGACACAAAATGTGCAATGTGCAAACCATACCTTCTCTCTTTCTATCATCAACCAAATCCACATTTCCTCCACAAACAGGGCACTTGCAGGCTTTTCTAAATGCTTCTACCACCATTTCCATATACACAATTCTGAAACCTGTATTTCTGTCATGATTTGTTTCTTCTGACACAACCCCTGTCCCAAGATTTATTTTAGATGCACTTGGAGACAAGCTAATGTTTGCATCTGCAGGCCCAACTCTAACCTCAATGTCAGTTTTTCGCTTTATATTGGAAATATGGGATTTACTATATTTTTTTAAATAGTTTACCAGGCCTAGGCATTGTAAAAAGGAATCAACAGATTCAACCTTGCACAAAAAATAGCTCAATAAATCAAACGTCACTCGAATTCCACTGAACATCACAAAACTTGTTTACAACACTCCACAGCCTTTTATACTACACTGTTTGAACCAGAAAATGGCTCCACAGCCTTCTTTACGACACTGCTGTTCTGTATACAAAAAATAACAGCCTTCTAAAGCTATATTTTCTAGGTTCACAGGCCAAATTCTACAATAAAATTTTTCCTCCATTTGGTACATTGAAAAGCGGGCTTCGCGCATTACACTGCTTAGGTTTTTAATTTTTTTATGTAATTTGTAGTTCGAATTTCAAGGAATAAATTTGGGATAATAATCTCAATTATATTTACTATCAAATAAGCAAATAAAAATAATTTGTAAATTTTTCATTACTTCTGCCACCGCCTCCCCTTAATAACGGTCTAGTGGGCTGGCACGGTAGCTCAGTGTGATGGGTCAGAGGGTTAGCTGCTTTCTATAATAATAATAAAAACTGAATTAATGGATCAACAATGAACTTGAACAAGCGTCAATGGACGTCCGCCCCGAACAAAATTAGATAAATGCAACGAATAAAAACGATAAAAAAGTGGTTACCTTTCCTGACTCTCGATCATGTGGCAGCGGGTTCGATACCCCGTCAAGTGGCCGATTTTCTTGGCCCAGGATTGGTTTGCTTGTTGCCTTAGTCATTATTTCCCTTATCATCGACACTCAAATCGGTACACGGGGTGGCCGACCTTCTCACATGGCGACGAACGTCGTAACTGTTGTACAAGCCGTGTTTTTTAAGTAGGTACCGTTTTGAAATTAAATATCTTAATAATTTTAGTTTTAGATGAAAGCCTGTACCTTAATCTACGCACTGACGCCATTACCGTCTGATTCTTCCTTGTTTACGTTGTGTACTGATTGTTTAAGATGCCATCGACAATCGTGAGTCCCGCTGACTGTGAAGTACGGGCTGTTATAAGATTTCTTAGTGCTAAAGGCCTAAAAGCGATCGCCGAAAACGTTTAGACAGTGCATTGACTTTCCTTGAGTGGTACCACAACGACGGTAATGATTTCTTAAGTCAAATTGTTACGGGCGGTGAAAGGTGGGTGGCCTACGTCACACCAGAATCAAAGCAACAGTCCATGGAAGTTGATCAAGGGCGTCGTTTCGCTGAAAGACAATGCCCGTCCGCATGTGGCGAATCAGACCGAAGATATCACATCTTTTCGATGGGAAACTCTAGATCATCCTCCGTACAGCCCCGATCTTGCGCCCATTGACTACCATCTGTTACTGCACTTGAAGAAACACCTGGGCGGTCAGCTTCTTCAAGACGATGATAAGTCAAAACAGTGGTGATGCAGTGGTTAACAAGTCAGGCGGCAGACTTCTATGAGGAGGGTATTCAAAAACTGGTATAACGTTATGACAAGTGCCTCAATGTTAAGGTACAGGCTTTCATGTAAAAATAAAATTATTGAGAAATCTTAGCACGTCTTTTTTAAATCTCAAAACGGTACTTACTTAAAAAAACACGCCTCGTATATCCAATAAGCCATCATGCCATATCTCTGCACCCGAGATGCTCCTCTGCAACGGTGACCTTCTGTGTTGTAAGTCCTTTTCTGTAGATGTGGCTAAGCACAAAGAATGTCAAATGTACTCGGCCATCAGAGGTTGCACTTCACACCAGTATGTTTCCCCAGACAGCGGTTATGTGAGGCCTCTGAGATACGGGGTTGTTGCTGAATTTCTTAAATATGTGGCCCTGGACCCTGGGATCATTGATATGTCGAGTGGTGTACTACACTCGTCAAGTACACAACGTCTTATTACACCATTGAGTTTCTCGACAGAATGCACGAGTGTCCAAAACACTGCCTTGGACTACAAAGTCCCTAGGGCTGGGACAATGGGCGTTCTTTCACAAATGACGTATGACAGATTCTTTAAAGCGTCCTCACCGGTGACTCATCTGACATAGTAAGAAGAATCTTGCTAACAAAAGTAAAGTCACTGACATGCGATAGTATTTGAAACCCTAGTGGCCACAATGACATCCCAGACCGCACAGTGTTACACATAAATTTATTGGACATCTCCTAAGCTATAACCCAGGGCAACAGGCGAAATGTCCCATTTGGTGTGGGCAATCTTGCCGACACTAATACCTTTTAGGGAAGAAAAATATAGTAACATATGGGGCAGTCTTTTTAGGTGTCGGGTCTCACTGAGCAGTGTGTGACAGACACTGGTGGTGCTACACAACATCTGCAAGAACCGGCTTCTCGCGTCATCTGGAGACCCTGGTCAGAAAATGGTCGTATAGGCCGAAACCGGTTACCAGAATTAGAGGAAAAAGAGAAGATCCAAAGAAGGGCAGCGCATTTCTTTGCAGGTTCACTTAGTAAACACGAAATCGTAACAGAGATGATCAACCAACTCCAGTGGCAGATTCTGCAACAAGGGTGTTCTGGCATGACGGTGTAGTTCACTGCTCAAGTTCCGAGAGCGTAGGTTCCTGGAAGAATCAACAAATGCATTGCTTCCTCCTATATATGTCCCGCAAAAAGCCCATGGAGTAAAGGTAGATTCGAGGCCACACGGAGGCTTACAGGCAAAGCTCCTTCCCACGAGACAGTTATTCACGACTGGAATAGGAAAGGAGGGAAGTGACAGTGGAACACAGAGTATCCTCTTCCACACGTAGCAACGTCCTTTGCTGTGTGTAGTTGGAGATTTAGAATTATAAATAAATAATTGAGATCGCGACTTCTTCCTTTGTCCCGCATCGGCACGGGGTCGGCATGGTTATCAACGAATCTGCTAGGTAAACTTAAGTGGTGGTCGCCACCCCGTTACCTCCTGGGACGGAATACGTGTAAGCCAACTGCCTGCGGGCAATGTTATTCATGTGAAAGTGAACTAAAGCTTTCTAAATGTTTGCGAATTGTGTAACTGAGGCGGGACTTTGTTACCAGACAGGCATACGCCTAGTCGGATGGGGAAACCACCTAAAAACATATCTAAGCTGGTCGGCTTGCCGCTCCCATCTTTAATCCGCGCCGGGCGGATTCGATCCAGGGCGGTGCACCTGCCCCCCCCCCCCCCCCCCTCCACAGAGCGGTGGTTAAAAAGCAAGTCCATTAGGGCGGCTATCTGGGCTGCTTTGTACTATTAAAAAAACTCAGAAATAAATATCCGAAGTACAGGTTCATAAACTTTTTTTTCTTTTTTACATCAGTGACGTTCCTTGTTATCTGTATCGTTGATTCGCACTGTAAGCAGTTTGACATACATGTCACTGTATTCCTACATCCGTACAATCTCTTATATTCTTGTTTCGTGTTTGTAGCGTGTATGAAATTTTATCTCAGATTGGTTTTTAGCTCTTTTCTCACATGTTCGCCTTTTTACCCACATTCATTTCTATTACTTTGTATGGGCACTGATAACCTCGTTGTTGAGCGCCCCTAGCCCACACACACACACACACACACACACGGACAGACCGTTCGACCGACCGACCGACCGACCGACCCCCCCCCCCCCCCCCCTCCCACACACACTCACACACACGTCTTTGTGTTCCATCTAAAGATGAAAACGTATATTTACGACTATCCTCAGGGTACTTTCCACTGGAACATACTGTAAGTAACATTATTGTTCAAAATATGTAATCCTATTGACGTATTACATAACAAGTGCTGATCATACGTTATTTATATCGAAATAAAACTCTAAATATACAACTGCTTACAACCAAGAAAGAATGCACTGTGCCTAGATCTTCTGCAGTCAGACCGGCGTAAAGATCTGGATATTATCGAACAGTGATGGAAGCGATCACCTTTATGGCAACAAAATTATTGTATGCGGTCTAGACTGTATTTTATTATATAAAAATTTTTAATAGCATTTACAACCTTTTTTTTCCAAGAATTTTTTAACTTCATACTCAGTTTATTGTAATGCCTCGCCCAGATAAAAAAGAGCACAGGTTGCCACAATGTCAAATAAATACATACATTTACCAGTATTACATTCGTAGTAACGGAGAGGTTCTACTCTCTTATCAGTATGACAATATGTTAGCCCATTTGAATGTTTTCGGCTAGAGTTGTCTGGGGTGAAGCACATACCCAGAAATTTAATGTGGAACGATACAGGAACATTGGGATTTCCGTTTCGTAAGGAAGTTGAAAGAATAGCGCAGAACGCTCAGTGGACAGATAATATAAGAAATGAAACTCTGCCGGCCGGAGTGGCCGAGCGGTTCTAGGTGCTACAGTCTGGAACCGCGCGACCGCTCTGGTCGCAGGATCGAATCCTGCCTCGGGCATGGATGTGTGTGATGTCCTTAGGTTAGTTAGGTTTAACTAGTTCTAAGTCCTAGTGGACTGATGACCTCAGAAGTTAAGTCTCATAGTGCTCAGAGCCATTTGAACCATTCGAAATGAAATCCTCCTCAGAATCGACATGAAGGGAAGATTTGGAAAACCCTAGAGCGGGGGTTCCTACACCTTTAATCACTGTCGATCACACGAATTTTTAGAAACTTGGGCGTATCACTATAGTTTTTTTTTATCCAACACTGAGATGGAGGGTATAGGGGTGGGGTGCTTGTGGAAGGTTAGGAAGGGTACAGATGGAGGGAGGGGGGGGGGAGTAATTTCCGCCATCTAGTTCAAAGATGATAACACACATACGGTTTTTGCGTCTTACGGATCAACTACTATGCATGGAAGAAATATGACTCACACAAGTAATAAGGCTTTCTGCAAGGACCTTTTTACAGAGGCGTTCATGTTCATACCTGGTACTTATTTACAGCACATATTACGAAATTAAATTAAATTTGTTCTGAAACAAATGTTCATTGAGTAAGAGAGAATTCCACTTAAATCATTTATTAAAATATTCCATCACAAATAATATAACCAGCTTGAGTAGAGTCAGTTAAGATCAAAAAGGGAAAAAAATCCGAATCATATTAAACTATGACGGTCAATCAGACTCTAAAATCAATAGTCAGTCAGTATTCAAATTTAGACTCTGACGAAAGAACATCTACTTGTTTCAGTTGGGAACATGTTGCTATTTGTCTATAACAAGAGCAAAGTTTCGCTCGACCGAGTTCAACAGAACTCTGAAGTCGTCTTCAGAATTGTTTCTGTAATTATTTTTAACATACAACTCAGGAAACCAAATTTTACACATTGAAGTCATCAGAAAAGGCACCCGAAACAAGATTGCTTATTGGAAAAGAGAAGGGTTATTTTTGTTCCATCCAAAAAAATATAAGTTTTCTCTCTGAAAGCGTCTCCCACTGAAATGTAGCTAGTCATATCAATGAAGTTTCTTTTGTGATTACTTCTTTCGCTATTGGTCCTGAAAATGGATTTCTTGGTGAGTGAGTAATATTGTGCGTGATCTTCGTGAAAGTAGTTCTCAAAACGTTTTTGAAGGTCCTATAAATGTATGTTAATGTCTCGAACAAAATCTGCTATGGAGCTAGTTCACTGACTTCCAAAAATGATGTAAGAGTAGGCGTGAGAAAAAGTTGTTGTTCAGTAATTATGGACTAAAAAGACTAAACTTTCTTTTGAAAGACAATATTTTGTTATCTCCTAAGAAAGCTGCAGTGCCTCGCCCTTGCAGGCCCATATTCAAAATGTGAAACCAGTGATATCAGCTAAAATGGCCATTCTGGATGGCCACTGTTCATCAGCGAAAATATTAATTTCATTGTTTTTGCCACTGGAAAACATAAAAACATGGAACCTCAGATCAAACATTCGGTTTAAAATCATTTCCAGAGCCATCTATTATAAAATATTAAAAATTTGTCTGCTATATCTTCAAAAAATGGCTCTGAGCACTATGGGACTTAACATCTGAGATCATCAGTCCCCTAGAACTTAGAACTACTTAAACCTAACTAGCCTAAGGACATCACACACATCCAAGCCGGAGGCAGGATTCGAACCTGCGACCGTAGCAGTCGCGCGGCCCATATCTTCACCATAACAACAGCCGTAAGTTCATACCCTCAGTATGTGTTTTGTTTACCTGTACGCATTCCACCTGAAATGTTCTTTAGTATCATCAGCGGTACGCGCGCCACCGTCTGGGAACACCTGCTCAAGAGGAAGGGATAAGATGACAGGGAAACTGTTAAAAGGCAAGTGGTACTAGACTGCGGCCCGAATCAAGTATTAGTGCGGTCCGTGGTCCTCAGCCGTATCTTGTAATAGTACGAGGTCTGTTCAAAAAATTTCGGAACACTCGTAACTTCGCGCCAGTGAGGTTTCGGAGCGACAAGCGGTTGGCATCCCTGCACACGCCTGTGATTAATGTGTAACAACAGATGATAACTGGCGCACGACAATAAGTAGTCTAGTACTCGGTTTCCGTGGCCACCCTGTATTTTTCCTAATATAAAATCCCGATTGGAAACTGTCTTTTGTAACCACTTGGTATTCTTTCAGAAACATGGGCGTGAACGTGCCCAGAAAATGTGCCCGAGAATCAGAAAAATCCTCTTGCTGTAGTACGGGAGACAGTACCCGCTTAAGAAAAATTGGTCACTACGAAAGCCTTTAGCAAAATGCACGTAGTTCCAGTATATTAGTTTCCTTTTCACTTAAAAGTTTTGGCGAGATACCTTAAAATATGTCGATTAAAACGAATATCAATAAGCATCGTTTCGTGAAAAGTTTAATTTTTCTCTCAGTGACCACTCCCCATGCTCCTTCCTACAGTAAAGCTATCAATACCACTCGTAGAAGTAACACTGTCAGGGAAAACAAACACAACAGAGACAACTGAGACGTCCTGAAAGCAAGCTTGGGGGCGAAGAGTAAAGTCGAGATTACTTTTATCAATAGCAAGTACCGTGAGTGAATGGAACGGGTTTCTTTCCAAACAAGACACATAGCGCAAACCGTCGACATTTACACTACTGCTCAAATATTTTCAGTGCAATACAAATGAACCCCCCCCCCCCATGAACCATAGACCTTGCCGTTGCTGGGGAGGCTTGCGTGCCTCAGCCATACAGATTGCCGTACTGTAGGTGCAACCACACCGGAAAGGTATTTGTTGA
The DNA here is from genome assembly GCF_023897955.1 of Schistocerca gregaria. Taxonomy (NCBI): domain Eukaryota; kingdom Metazoa; phylum Arthropoda; class Insecta; order Orthoptera; family Acrididae; genus Schistocerca; species Schistocerca gregaria. The sequence continues at coordinate 417,105,682 of NC_064925.1, read as the reverse complement.
GAGGCCAGACAAACGTGTGGTTCCTGAAGAGAGGCAGCAGCCTTTTCAGTAGTTGCAGGGGCAACAGTCTGGATGACTGACTGATCTGGCCTTGTAACACTAACCAAAACGGCCTTGCTGTGCTGGTACTGCGAACGGCTGAAAGCAAGGGGAAACTACAGCCTTAATTTTTCCCGAGGGCATGCAGCTTTACTGTATGGTTAGATAATGATGGCGTCCTCTTGGGTAAAATATTCCGGAGGTAAAATAGTCCCCCATTCCGATCACCGCGCGGGTACTACTCAAGAGGACGTCGTAATAAGGAGAAAGAAAACTGGCATTCTACGGATCGGAGCATGGAATGTCAGATCCCTTAATCGGGCAGGTAGGTAAGAAAATTTAGAAAGGGAAATGGATAGGTTAAAGGTAGTTATAGTGGAAATTAGCGAAGTTCGGTGGCAGGAGGAACAAGACTTTTGGTCAGGTGAATACAGGGTTATAAATACAAAATCAAAATGGAGTAACGCATGAGTAGGTTTAATAATGAATAAAAAAAATAGGAGTGCGGGTCAGCTACTACAAACAGCATGGTGAACGCATTATTGTGACCAAGATAGACACGAAGCCCACGCCTACTACAGTAGTACAAGTTTATATGCCAACTAGCTCTGCAGATGACGAAGAAATTGAAGAAATGTATGATGAAATAAAAGAAATTATTCAGATAGTGTAGGGAGACGAAAATTTAATAGTCATGGGTGACTGGAATTCGGTAGTAGGAAAAGGGAGAGAAGGAAACGTAGTTGGTGAATATGGATTGGGGGGAAGAAATGAAAGAGGAAGCCGTCTGGTAGAATTTTGCACAGAGCATAACTTAATCATAGCTAACACTTGGTTCAAGAGTCATAAAGAAGCTTGTATGCGTGGTGGAAGAAGCCTGGAGATATTGACAGGTTTCACATAGATTATATAATGGTAAGACAGAGATTTAGGAACCAGGTTTTAAATTGTAAGATATTTCCAAGGGCAGATATGGACTCTGACCACAATCTATTGGAAACGAACTGTAGATTAAACATGAGATGTGGTGTCACCGCCAGACACCACACTTGCTAGGTGGTAGCCTTTAAATCGGCCGCGGTCCGGTAGTATACGTCGGACCCGCGTGTCGCCACTATCAATGATTGCATACCGAGCGCCGCCACACGGCAGGTCCAGAGAGACTTCCTAGCACTAGCCCCAGTTGTACAGCTGACTTTGCTAGCGATGGTTCACTGACATCTACGCTCTCATTTGCCGAGACATAGTTAGCATAGCCTTCAGCTACGTTATTTGCTACGACCTAGGAAGGCGCCAGTATCCGTACTATTGATATTGTGAATCATGTACCATAAAGAGCGACGTTCTCCATTAATGGATTAAAGTTAAGTATTCCACCAGCTACGTCCGTTTTTCTCAATTCTAATTCCCCTGTCATGTTCCAGACCTCACGCCAGCCTGTGTGAGCTGAGACGCGTGCATTTCGACCTCCTTTAGAAAAACACGGTTGGCTCTCCTGCCAACCACAACATGAGAAACTGCAAAAAGGTGGGAATTTAAGGAAATGGGACCTAGATAAACTGACTAAACCAGGCCGGCCAATGGTGGCCGCGCGGTTCTACGCGCTTGTCTGGAACCGTGCGACCGCTACGGACGCAGATCGAATCCTGCCTCGGGCACGGGTGTATGTGATGTCCTTAAGTTAGTTAGGCTGAAGTAGTTCTAAGATCTAGGGGGCTGACGAAGTGAGATGTTAAATCTCATAGCGCTCAGAGCCATTTGAACTGAAAAGAATGGGGGAGAGAAATACAGTAGAAGAAGAATGGGTAGCTTTGGGGGATGAAGTAGTGAAGGCAGCAGAGGATCAAGTAGGTAAACAGACGAGGGCTAGTAGAAATCCTTGGGTGACAGAAGAAATTTTGAATTTAACTGATGAAAGGAGAAAATATAAAAATGTGGTAAATGAAGCAGGCAAAAAGGAATATAAACGTCTCAAAAAATGAGATCGACAGGAAGTGCAAAGCTGCTAAGCATGGATGGCTAGAGGACAAATGTAAGAATGTAGAGGTAAGGGGTAAGATAGATACTGCCTATAGGAAAATTAAATAGACCTTTTCTATAAAAGAGAACCACTTATATGAATATCAAGATGGAAACCCAGTTCTAAGCAAAGAAGGGAAAGAAGAAAGGTGGAAGGAATATATAGAGGGTCTGTACAAGGGCGATGTACTTGAGGACAATATTATAGTAATGGAAGACTATGTAGATGAAGCTGAAATGGGAGATATGATACTGCGTGAAGAGTTTGACATAGCACTGAAAGACCTAAGTCGAAACAAGGCTCCGGGAGTAAACAACAATCCATTAGAACTACTGACAGTCTTGGGAGAGCCAGTCTTGACAGAACTCTACCATCTGGTGAGTCAGATGTATGAGACAAGCGAAATACCCTCAGACTTCAAGAAGAATATAATAATTCCAATCCCAAAGAAAGCAGGCGTTGACAGATGTGAAAATTACCTAACTATCAGTTTAATAAGCCACGGCTGCAAAATACTAACGTGAATTCTTTACAGAAGAACGTAAAAACTGGCAGAAGCCGACCTCGGGGAAGATCAGTTTGGATTCCGTAGAAATATGAGAACACGTGAGGCAATACTGGCCCTACGACTTATCTTAGAAGCTAGATTACGGAAAGGCAAACATACATTTCAAGCATTTGTAGACTTAGAGAAAGCTTTTGATAATGTTGGCTGGAATACTCTCTTTCAAATTCTGAAGGTGGCAGGACTAAAATACAGCGAGCAAAAGGCTATTTACAATTTGTACAGACACCAGATGGCAGTCATAAGAGTCGAAGGACATGAAAGGGAAGCAGTTGTTGGAGGCGAGCGAGACTGGATTGTAGCCTATCCCCGACTTTATTCAATCTGTATATTGAGCAAGCAGTAAAGGAAACAAAAGAAAAATTCGGAGCAGGTATTAAAATTCATGGAGAAGAAATAAAAACTTTAAGGTTCGCCGATGACATTGTAATTCTGTCAGAGACATAATCACTTGGAAGAGCAGTTGAACGGAATAGAGAAGTTCTTGAAAGGGGGATATAAGACGAACATCAACAAAAGTAAAACGAGGATAATGGAATGTAAACGAATTAAGTCGGGTGATGCTGAGCGAATTATATTAGGAAATGAGACACTTAAAGTAGTAAAGGAGGTTTGCTATTTGGGGAGCAAAATAACTGATGATGGTCGAAGTAGAGAGGATACGAAATGTAGACTGGCAATGGCAAGCAAAGCGTTTCTGATGAAGAGAAATTTGTTAACATCGAGTATAGATTTAAGTGTCAGGAAGTCGTTTATGAAAGTATTTGTATGGAGTGTAGCCATGTATGGAAGTGAGCCATGGACGATAAATAGTTTGGACAAGAAGAGAATAGAGGATTTCGAAATGTGGTGCTACAGAAGAATGCTGAAGATTAGATGGGTAGATCACATAACTAATGAGGAGATATAGAACAGGATTGGGGAGAAGAGGTGTTTGTGGCACAACCTGACCAGAAGAAGGGATCGGTTGGTTGGACATGTTCTGAGGCATCAAGGGATCACCAATTTAGTACTGGACGGCAGCGTGGAGGATGAAAATCGTAGAGGGCGACCAAGAGATGAATACACTAAGCAGATTAAGACGGATGTAGGCTGCAGTAGTTACTGGGAGATGAAGAAGCTTGCACAGGATAGAGTAGCACGGAGAGCTGCATCAAACCAATCTCTGGACTGAAGACCATAACAACAACAAATGCAGATGTAATCGGGTCGAGGGGGGGGGGGGGGGTCTGGGGCGAGGAGGGCAGGCAGGATGGTAATAAAGCAAACGAATCGCGTTTACGTTATAAAGTGGCATCGGAGATCACGAGTCCCTTCTACGAAAATATCCCTGAACAATCTTCGGAATTTTGACCTACGAGTTCATTCTGTTATTACGATGATCTTTGGTCTGAACTGTTGCATGCAGCTCTACACGTCAGTCTACCCTGTGAAAGCCTCTTCATCTTTCATAACCACCCACTCGAACCAGCGTACTGCAGTTTAAGTCCTAGTCTCCTTTTACAAAGAGAAAATCGGGCGTTAGTGAACGAAACGCTTCAAATTCCTAGTCGCGTCAACCTACTTCCTGTTTGACGGAAATTACCACGAACAGACCGACGGAGTGTTGATTGGTTGCCCGTTACATGTTTGTGGTCGTGATCTGGCCACATGAAAGACAGCGTATAGACGACTTTCTGCAACAACCGAGGTCGCAGCACCAAAACAGGTTCACGATGGAGATATGCAACTCAAGCAGAGACCAGATGGCATACTAGGACGCACCGTTTACCGTAAACCAATGCAGTCAGATTTATACTTGCATGCTTCCAGCTATCAAGCCTCGTCACTTCAGGAAGTGGTGCACAAGGCTCGCGGAATCTGACAGGGGAGCTTGGCACCGGATTTGTGGCACCTGGAGACAGTTTTCTGGAAGAACGGTTAGAAACACTGCCAGATAAAGTTGTCCACACGACCTAAGGAGGCTACGCCATTGCTTGTAGAAGAAGAACAGAAACTTATTCCGACAGCGTTCATTTCTTACGTCAGTTACCCATCTGCGAAAATTTGACGACTACTTCGGATATATAAAGTCATGTAATCTTTTCGATTGTTGCCCAAGATGAAAGTCTTGTCGGGGACTGTTACGTGGGACGTAGGCGAAGGTGAAAAAAGTTGTAAAAATTTTTTCTTCGTTTACTTCATGATGAAGTGATAAGTTGAGGATTTACCTTCCGCCAGGCGCTGTCTTTTGTATACCCCCACCCTTTCCTACATCTTGCACTCGAGCACGAGTATTCCGTACCCGTCGCCACCTCCGCCGAATACCAGACTTGAAGACTTGCTACTCGCATCCCTTTTAATGCCTCTTCCTCACTGACCTCTGATGACGTTGCCAAGGACATGGAAATTGGTATAGAGCAATCCAACAACGTACTTCATATCGCCCAAAGGTCTCGAGTCTGCTCTCAAGAGGAATGCTTTTGTTACCGTTAAGAGGCAAGTCTCATAGTAAGGAACAAAATTTATCACCTGCTAAAATATCCTCTTCGAGCTGAGATTACTACGCCTTTAAAGAGCGCAGCAAAGAATACAGTACATCAATGGCAGATCTTCCATTACACTTGATAAGTGTAACGAGAATTTGAGAATTTAAAGTTGATTATAACCAGGAGGTCATACGCTACCACAACTATCTCATCACTTTCACAGGAAGTTTACATATCCTCATACTGGGGAAACAAAGAAGGAATATTGTTATTGTAACGTATCTGAAATACGTTTGTTTATTGATGACACTGTATTATTTGCCTCTAGTGGAGATAATCTCCAACAAAGATGGAAGGAAGGACTCATTGGAGCAAGTTTGAGAGGAGGTCTGAAAATAAGTTGTAATGAAATTATAGTAATGTGTATGTCAAAAGAGAATGTGTAAAAAAAAAATCACAGAATAAACTGAAGTGCTTTTGTATTTAAGGCAGTCCAAAGCTCGATGAGTGGTGGACAGAACAGAAATAAACAGAAGAGAGTGAATGACCTGAGGTGGTTTCGGGAAAACAATTGGCCAAAAGAAGTACTAGTCTTAAACAAAGGGCATAATTTGACGAAGAAATTTCTAAGAATGTACGTTTGGAGAACAGAATTGTACGGTAGTGAATCATGGTCTGTGGGAAAACTGCAAAGGACGAGACTCGAAGTCTCTGAGATGTGGTGCCGTGGAAGGATGTAAAAAATTAGGTGGACTGATAAGAAATTGGATGTTCTTCGTAGAGTCGATAAGGACAGTAACATGTGGAGTACATCTACATCTACACTGGGAGGGTACTTCTGGTACCACTACCTGTTCGACCTTTCTCTGTTCCCTTCGCGTATGGCGCGCAGAAGAATGGCAGTCAACTCGTAATTTCTCAAATTTTCTCATTGTGCGAGGAAATAATATGTCCTCCGACTCTACCTGGGACATACTCTCTCGGAACTTCAATATTAAACCTGTCCGTGATACACAATGCCACTCTTGTAGCGTCTCCCACTGGAGTATTTTGAGCATTTCCGTAACGCCCTCGCGCTAACTGAACGATCTCGCGAAGAAACGTGCCGCCCTTTGTTGGATCTTATCCATCTCTGAGCAACAAAAAGAAGAGACAGGATGATGGGACCTGTACTATGACATCAAGAAATAAGTTCCTTGCTACTACAGGGAACTGTAGAGGGTAAAAACTGTAGGGGGAGACAGATAGAGGAAAATTTCCAACAAATAATAACGAGGATGTTGTGTTTGAAACTGCTGCTCTGAGGTGAAGAGGTTGACACAGGTAAGGAAGTAGTAGCGAGCCACATCAAACTAATCAGAAGACTCATGAGAGAAATTTTTTGACTCAATGTACTGTGAGTGATCAGTTTTTATTTACGGCAGTGAGACAAGGACTATTAATGCGCAAACTGTTCAGGAATACATGGTTGCTTTCCAAACAATGGAGAGATTCTTATTAGAAGTTACAGTGCAGTAAAGTGTTCATTGTAAATAAGTATTGTAATAGTTCTATCATATGTTTATTACCTCATAAATATGTTTTTTTTAAATTTAAAATTCAGTGCATTAATGCAATCTTAGTAAATGAGTGTTGTAAAATGATCCTTTCATATAGTGTTTATTAAAAAAATGACGACATTAGCTTATTTGTCATGTATTATTGTTTTTCTCACACGTTCTATATTCTGGAGGACCTCCTCACTACGGATCAGTTGCAATGAAAGTACATATAATCTAATCTAGGAAGGACAGGAAGTCAAGTGCATTGATTGATTGGTTGGTTGGTTGGTTGGATGGATGGATGGGACTAAATTACTAGATCGTCAGTTTATTGTTCCTCGGACATCTAGGTTTACATGGCTGTACATCATCAGAGATGGCGCACCGCGCAAAACCCAGGCGAAGAAAACCCCCCAGATCTAGCAGAGGTCAACGAAGGCTAGTCAAGGGGCAAAAAACAAAGACGAGGGGAATATAGGAAAAGTGGCAAGCGAAATGACCTATCGAGGGAGCAGCCGTAAGCTCCCGAAAGCAGAATGCAATTTGGGGTAAAGAAAAACATGATCGGCCGGTGTGGCCAGCGGTTCTAGGCGCTTCAGTCTGGAACCGCGCGACCGCTACGGTCGCAGGTTCGAATCCTGCCTCGGGCATGGATGTGTGTGATGTCCTTAGGCTAGTTAGGTTTAAGTAGTTCTAAGTTCTAGGGGACTGATGACCTCAGATGTTAAGTCCTTTAGTGCTCAGAGCCATTTGAACCACTTTTTGAAAACATTGTCCATAGTGGGCTGTGCTGTAAACGATCTTTATTTAAATCGTGCGACTAGTTAATTCCGACCATAAGTTATTTTCAGTCGTAAGTGGTATTATGTATGGTCGAGTCTAGCTAATCACACGATTTAAATAAAGATCATTTACACTGCAGCGTATAACGGATCGTAGTTTCTTTTATCAACTATTTAGAGGCTGTAGATTACCACACAAACAAAATATTACAAAACTGCAAAAGTAAGATGGATGCTTATATTCCGTAATGCACGTAAAAAATACAGAGGTGGGTAAATCGTAAATTATTATTATTATATCATTTCCGAGATAAACTTGAGTTTGGGGGGACAATAAGGCCATCTGGGAACATAATTAGAAGTAAAATAATAGTTAAATGAACGCTAGACGATTGCCCACCGTTAGCGTATCCTTTTACGGCGATATGAGCCCTACAGAAGAAAAATAATATCACTTTCGATAAACACTTTTTACCTCACTAGGCTTAAAATGAAACGCAGTTCTTCAGTGAAACATCACGACAGTAACTGCGTTTTAGAATCCACAGTTATCTCTAGCGTAATACTAGTAAATGAAATTTTATTTAAATTCAGAGAAGTGAGGTAAACGTGGAAAGTCCATAGCATAATTCTTTCTGCTTGGAAAAGCGTTGAATTTCAATAGACAAAGCTACCTGCCAAATTTGTAAGGTACGTTGCATGTTAAATACAACCAGAATCAATAGGATGTATTTTATCTTTTACATCTTAGCAAAGCTTCCCATACAGTATTAGTCTACAGCTGCCCTTTTTCGGTATCTCAGAAAAACAAAACCATTCAAATGGCTCTGAGCACTATGGGACTCAACTGCTGTGCTCATTAGTCCCCTAGAACTTAGAACTACTTAAACCTAACTAACCTAAGGACATCACACACACCCATGGCCGAGGCAGGATTCGAACCTGCGACCGTAGCAGTCGCACCGTTCCGGACTGCGCGCCTAGAACCGCGAGACCACCGCGGCCTGCATTGTCACTTGACCAGTGGTGATAATGACTGGGTAGCAGAACAATTTCAGTACTACAGACTTACTATATTTACTACTGTAAAATCCGGTTCTGCTTCGATCAATTTAGAAAAAGAAAAATACTACAGTCACTTTCCTTCGCGCTTATCTGTGTCAAAACAAGTTCAATGCTTATATTCATCTTCTGTCGATTTAATACAATTACTCATCATCTTATAGGATGCGACAGCGACAAGTTCGAACAGAGGAAATATAGGGATTGAAATCGGCCATGGTCTTCCTTCCCTAAAGAACTATCCTGGTATTTACCTTGAGAGCTTACGATAATTCGTGGACAATCTAAACTAGGACAGGTAGATGAGTATCTGAAAACGATTCCAGTGTCTTACTATCGTTGCCTTAGGAGCGAAAACTACAATAAGACAAAGTAAGCTGAAGAATGGTCGAAGTCCGAGACTGGTATTGACAAAGTAAACTGCGATAAACTCCGCTTCTTGCTGTATTTCTGCAAATAACTGTATTACCTTCCATTATTGTTGCTGTTTGACTTACAGGTACTTAACGCTAGTGGATTACTGCAGCTTCAGAAGAGACGTATATGGAGGCTTTTGCCTTTGGTATTGTTCGGCAACTGAATCTGCCCTAAAAATGCTTGACAGATCTCAGTATAAAGTGTTCAGGTGCTACTTAGATGATCTGCGGTGAACCCCTACGAATGCTATCCTTGTTGAAGCTAATGAGTCTCCACTCGAATCAGAAGACAGTACACTGGTTCAAAATATCTACCCAAATGCGCATAATTTGGCCAAACCTTTTATTTTCGAGACAACAGTGTTGCAAAATATCAACATGTTTTTGACTTACTGAGTCTCGTTTCTCCTGTCGACCATAAACTAAAAAAAAAAGGTAATAGAAAGACTTCACGCGCTGAAGATACACAATATTAACAAATAATTTCCATATAATGAAAAGATATCGCGAATTAGAAGAATTTACGGAGCAGAATGTACCATATTCACTAATGCAGAATGAGATTTAATATGAACTGCAGTGACAGAAACACACGTTGTCAAAGAAATAGTGAACACACCGGCAAAAATGTTACAGCACACCATTCCCTTCGAATCCTGTCATCAGTCTGTACCAGCCAATGCCTTGTGCTGATATACAGTGATATTCCTATAGACATAAATTTTATTTATGGGATTCATTTCTGGAGATCAAATGCACGAAACATGGAAATAATTTTCATACTGGATGAAAGGACTTGAAGAAAAACAATTAGACGTTTACTTTAAGGAAACATTTAAAAAATGGTACCCTACTGTGCTAAACGTGTTCAACTTCCAGTTCGTTAACACATCAGGAAAAATGTCAGAAATATTTCTAGATCACGAAATAAAGGACGGTTTCGATTTTCATTTGCCAAGCAAAAACAAACAGAAAACTCTAACAGAGTCTTATATAAGGTTTGAAAACTACACAATAATTTTTCGAAGGAGGTAAAAAAAATAAGCAAAATAAATTTATTTACAGAAGTAGCCACAGGAACCTCTAACATGCTGCATACTGTCCTATTACAGATTACTTACTGAACTCAAAGTAGGGGTTAGTAACAAAAAAATTAATCCCTAGCTCGTAATAATGTTTTAACGTTTTTACGAGTTCAACGTGAGTACGAGAAGAGGATGAATGAACAGTGCATAATTACTTTACGTGGTATTAAGCTAACTAGTTCCATGTATATACAAATACATATTGCGCTTTACGTAGTGAATCTGTTATGGCACGGGCTTGAAATTTCAGAGGACAGAGATCCACATTCTGATTTACGGTTTCCTAAATCATTTTGCGCAAAAGCCTGTATGGTTCTTTCAAAACGGCCGTGGTCGGCCACTGTCTTCTAGTCCTTAAGCACCTGTGTATATTCCGACGTATGTACATATGACTTGTACTTCCTTTTATTCTGACAGACCCTGAATCACTGTAAAATGGTCCTTCGGCTAGTGGATGAATAATACTAATTCGCTCTTTGATTCTAAACAAAAACACGGCACTTTCCGCAACAACTTCTCAGGGGAAAAAAAATCAAAATTACTCTATGCAAAACATCTAATGATATTCCATAAAACACACAACTTTAAGTATAAGACGCTATAAAATATTCTAGCAATCTAAAAGCTATTTGCAGCGCAGTGAAGAACATAATTGGTAAAGGAAGTAAACATAAAAAAGTAAATAAATAAATAAAGTTAGTTCGAAGCCGTGTGCAACTTTGCATGCAGTTACAGTAATTATTAATGGAAAAAATAACGTAGAATGTTTGAGAAACGGTTAGAAGTTTGCACCAACCATCGTAGCCTAATATGTTTTGAAACGTTTGAAATAAAGGTCAGATTGCAAAAGACATAAACATATACAAATAAAAACGAAGCAATGCACAAATATCTGCTGGTTATGTCTAAGAAAGAAGCAACAATAATGTAAGTAAACAATCTGAAAATAGTAAACAATAGACGCTTTTATGTTTATTACCGAAGTTCTTTTCTCTTGGGGCTGCTCATGACTGCCTTCCCTGTGAACTGGAAGTAAACAGTGACTTGACTAGCTCCCAGCGAACGCTAGCAGCTAGCTGATCGCTCATTCGCTGCCGTCATACGGAAGATATTCAGGGAAAACACTACCTCGAGGACGAACCAAGGCGTGAAGGAGTGTCATAGATTTCACGCATTGTTGATCAAAGTCGTAATCTTTCATTAACATGTAAGAGCAAGCATTACGGATTCTACATAGTGTGTATGACACATTAAAACAGATTGTCTACGCCACATGTACTTTACTGTTAGTACCAGGAGGCCATCAGAACTTTGCCACAACACACCAACATGAAATGAAGTTCTCCCATAATTGGCCGGCCGTTGTGGCCCAGCTGTTCTAGGCGCTTCGGTCTGGAACCGCGCTGCTCCTACGGTCGCAGGTCTCGGGCATGGATGTGTGTGATGTCCTTAGGTTAGTTAGGTTTATGTAGTTCTAAGTCAAGGGGATTGATGACCTCTGATGTTAAGTCCCATAGTGCTCTGAGCCATTTGAACCATTTGAACTTCCATAGTTCTCAAAGTAAATTATTTAGTGAAGAATTAATCAGTTTCAAGAGCTGGTTCGGAAGACGACGCATTATATTCGATCTTGATGATATTATTGAAACAGGTCCAGTTTCCCGGTTGTTGACGTATTTTTAGTGTTCCATACCTCAATCGGTAAAAACGGAACCCTAATATAGGACCACTTCCGTATATGTTTGTCTGTCTTTCCGACTGTTAAGACCCTCTCTTCTACGGCACGGGTAAAAATAGCAAGTTGAAATTCATGTAACGCACTAAAGTATACGATCACTTTTGCGGGTAAAAAATGTAAGGTTATAAGTCAATGCAATCAAAAGACACGGCTATTTATGACATATATTTTGGTACTCTGCAAAGTCACTCATCAAAACCTACAGAGTACTTCCCGCTGACCTAGAACCATGAAACTTAGCAAGAAGCAAGAATTTACAGTACAACTAACGAAAGAAATACGAAAATGGTTAATTTTTAATTATATCACACAAAAATTTTTCTTGTCATGCAAATGCAAAATTATACAAAAATTTAAACTTAAATCATTCTTGAAAGTCTTAAAATTCTCGGGACTACATCATGCCAGTATCGATATAGATGACAGGCAAAAATCGTCAAAATTGTCGATTTCCAGGATGGCTGAACTGTGTGTATGTATTATTAAGTTTAAACGGAGCTCTCAGAACGTGAGTCTCACTTGCACGTGACCATTTATTTGGTTAATTAGGAGTCTTTGCCCATAATCTGCTGCAAATCCAGATTTCATCCAGCCAGGTCATTTCTAACCTGATTCATCTATCTTTTCTTTGTCCGTTCTCTCGGTTTCTTACAAAAAAACAGATTTGGATTAGTGACTCAAATCTACGTCTGCGCTCAATTCACACTTTTTACATTTCGCTCCGATTTGCGGCTACTTTCGTGAAACCTCGCGTACCGTCGACAGCACGACCACCGAGGCTGATGCAGTTTCCAAACGTAGAACTGGCCTAAATCGGGAAAATCGGGCAGGGCTTGAAACCTTTCATCTCGAAATACGACTCAGTGGCTTTTACATTGTTCTACCTCATTCAATAAATCACATAAAAATGGCTTGGAAACAGACAATCAGCATCATTTAGATCACAAAAAATTCTTAACTAATTAGAAATTACACAGACTATGATCAGCTTGCACCTAGAAAGTGTAAGAAAACAGACCAGAACCGAATGTCTTGCTGCCACGTGTTTCGAAGAGACAGCTTTTTTATTTCATCCAGCTCTTGCGGCACTGTGTGATATCGGTATGCATGTTACAGCATGTTTATCAATATGTGTCAAAACGCTGCGTATTAAAACTGGATTTTCCGAAGCTCGTACCTCAGGTTCTGTTGGTGCTAGAAAGGTAGCGTCAAATGTTTGGATAGCTCTTTGGCTAGGGACCATCTGTATACCCAAACAAAAGAATCGTCCTTCAGCTCACGGTCAAATTATGAATATTACACACATCCTCCTGCTTTGGCAAATTAAGAAAATCGGTTGGTTCTTTTTGCATTTGACGTGGTCTACGGTGAGCTTTATGTTAACTTATTGAGGCGCCATTAGTTCGCGGGCAGTTGCTATGACACGAAAAAATAGTTTTTTTTTTTTTTTTACTATATTTTCGCCGTCAGCAGCGAACCAAACCACAGCCACCGATTCCAAGACGTCAATTTTTCCGATATATACCAATGCTCCTATATCGAACCACCTAGAAAATTTTCTTGCTATCTTTATTCGTTTACAAGATATAGAGGTTCAAAGTAACACTATTTTATAAATAAAATAAGCACATAAAATTGTTAAATAAATTGACTGATGATTGATGATGACGGCTATATTCTCAATATTCTCCGATTTAAATTGACGGGTATACCCCTAATGGATGAATGAATGAATGATACATTTGCGTAAGTTTTGCGAGCAGAGTTTGTCAAAACTGTATCATCTGTTAGCTTAAAAAAATTACCAAAAAAAACATTTTTTAGTACAAAACGCCAGCCGCGGATTCCAAAACGGCTATGTACAGCAAATGACTGATCTTTTTACAGTGCATAATGTGACGTGTTATGGAAAAATATGATGTAAAATGTCTCCATTATCATCCGAAGGGTTCTGGGAACTCCAAGTTGAAGTAATGGAGTACATGAAAATTTTTTGTGCATGTAAAATCTGGTCTGAGGTCTAACATTAGTTTTGCGTTAATTCAATTTCATGTAAGTAAACAATCAAAGTCGCGCGGGATTAACCGAGCGGTCTGGGTGCTGCAGTCATGGACTGTGCGGCTGGTCCCGGCGGAGGTTCCAGTCCTCCCTCGGGAATGTGTGTGTGTGTGTGTGTGTGTGTGTGTGTGTGTGTGTGTATGTGTGTTTGTGTGTGTGTCCTTGGGATAACTTAGGTTAAGCAGTGTGTAAGCTTAGGGACTGATGACCTTAATAGTTAAGTCCCATAAGATTTCACACTCATTTGAAACATTTGAACATTTTTTTGAAACAATCAAAATTTTACCGATCCATCGAGTTCTTTTCATATGAGTGACATGGTGTGGTGTGACAGTGAAAAGGACGGAACCAGCGCGAAAATGCGCCTTTCGGTGCACTCAAAAGGCGAATATTCTCCTCTTTATTAAAAGACTGACTGGAAAGTGTGGTACCAGCTGCTCCATTCTACCTTGCTAAGCACCTTTAAAAATTTTCGCAAAAATTTTTTGCACGAGAATATATACATGGATTTTTATGCTGAGAGAGGAGGAGATAGTAGCAGCTGGAAAAAGGCAAAGAAGTAATAAATTTTGGAAGATAGTAGACAGTGGTTGTGGTGTAGAAAGAGCGAAGGAGACAATGGCAGTGTGAGAGGAAGAGAGGGACACAGTGGCAGTGGAACATAGTGGACAGTGAGAGAACAGTGCTGGGAAAAGAGTGAGGGTGACAGTGCCGGTGGGAGAGGAATAAATAGAAGAAGGAAATGGAACTGGGTGAGAGCCCTGGATAATGAGAGACATAGTCTATGATCATGACAACGAGGAAGAGAGAGATACTGGCAGTGTGAAGAGACAAAATGGCTCTGAGCACTATGCGACTTAACTTCTGAGGTCATCAGTCGACTAGAACTTAGAACTAATTAAACCTAACTAACCTACGGACATCACACACATCAATGCCTGAGGCAGGATTCGAACCTGCGACCGTATCGGTCGCTCGGTTCCAGACTGCAGCGCCTATAACTGCACGGCCACTCTGGCCGGCTGTGAAGAGACAGCAACAGTGGGAAGGAATGAATGATACAGTAGTAGTAGGAGACAACAAGAGGGAGACAGTGACAATGAGGGGCGACAGTGGTAGCAGGACAGAACGAAGGCGACTGTGGGAGTGGATAGGCATGAGAAAAAGCGATGTATTAGTGGGTGTGAGAGAGTTACAGTTAGGGCAGCTTTGGGAATGAGAGGTTAGTTGCTTGTTAAAAAGATTGCGATTATGTTCGCATTCCAATATTTTTACGAAAATTTTTGAAGGTGCCGAGGACGGTAGAATGAGGCAGCAGACCCTTTTTTTTGCTCCGGTAGAAGTATTTTTCCGCTGGTATTAATCTGAATGAATCATTCACACTGCAGCAAAGTGTGCGCTGCTGTGAATCTTACGCACCGATTAAAACCGGACTCGAACCTGAACCCTAGACTTCCGCAGGCAACGATCCTACAGATAGCGTTATACGGACACGATTCACAGCCCTCCCTCACACCTTCAGTTTTGCCAGTACTTTTATGCTGCCTTCCAAACGTGACAAATAGTCTGCTGCCTGCCTTGATACACTATCACTCGTGGAAGAAAACATTTCGCGGAGAAATCACAACCAAAACCTGTAAATTTGGAGAGCAGAGGAGAGGTACTGTGGTGAAGGCAGGTCGTGCCTCGATCCTGGGTAGCTAAGCCGGCATGTGGTCTGCTCCCAAAAGGCAAGGTTTCGTTGGGTTGGGGTTGATTTGGGGAGGAGACCAGACTGCGAGGTCATTGGTCTCAACGGATTAGGGAAGGTTCAAATGGCTCTGCGCACTATGGGACTTAACATCTATGGTAATCAGTCCCCTAGAACTTAGAACTACTTAAACCTAACCAACCTAAGGGCGTCACACAACACCCAGTCATCACGAGGCAGAGGAAATCCCTGACCCCGCCGGGAATCGAACCCGGGAAGGATGGGGAAGGAAGTTGGCTGTACCTTTTCAAAGGAACCATCCCGGCATTTGCCTGAAGAGATTTAGGGAAATCACGAAAAACCTAAATCAGGATGGCCGGACTTGGGATTGAACCGTCGTCCCCCCGAATGCGAGTTTCGCGTTTAAATCTGCATGAAGAGCAACGGGTGTGCCGGTGACGAAGCCATGTGTCAAACACATTTATTATTTTCTTGTAATATGGGTCCACTGCTTTTATAAGTGTTTTCAAGCGATATCATCTTCCTTTCAGCTGTCAGAATTTTATTTTACGACTGCAATTTTGACTTGAAGCCGTTTTCTGACATTAGATTCTAACATATAGGTTGAAGTTGGGCAAAATCTAAAGCTTGAAATAGCATAATGCCGAAATTTCAAACGTAAAATAAAACTCTAGTAGCTGAAAGCAAGATGACATCAATGAAATAACATAAAATATAATCTGTATATACCACAAAGCTCGGTATATTTAATGGGCGCTAAGATGGAACTTTCTGACATTATACTATTTTTACCCCATCAAAAAATTTGCAGTTTCCTTAATAAAGTGGTATATCAGTCAGGTCTGCACGTATTTGAAAGGTCAAAAATTTTACATGCACTACTTCAAGATCAGATAAAGTCGCTTTATTTTTTTATACAGAAGGCTGTGGGTTGCAGTTTTACAACGACGAAATTAAGTTGATTCTATTGGCAGCTCTGACGAAAATAGCTTAGTAGCTTTTCATAATACAAACATATAGAAGTTCTAAGAATTCTATTGCTACAGTGGCCAGGAAACGTACTTGAACAGACTGTGACAACACATAGTTATAAATGAAAAACAGTGAACTAAGCAGAACATATTTCGATAGGAACTATGAAGGGCCAAGTGGCAGAATGGACACCTGTGCTATTAATGAAATTTTCTGCCGATCCAGATGTTTGTTATTCTAAGTTATTTGGTCATGGAGGCACCAAAGCACACAGCACTGTAGTAGCAGCTCTGCCTTACTGTGATAAGGTTATTACGAAAAAGGAATGTATGGATCTGGTCCAGAAGAGGATGGGTACCAAGCTGAGAAAACATACTAAGTTTAAGAAATAATGAACATCCTGATTGTACAATCATAAGGAGTAGGCTGACAGACAAAATTATTAATGAATTACAACAATACTCTGGGATGGGCATTAGCAATAACACTGATGATTTGTTCGGAATGTAGCACGTAGTATGAGCTATCTTCTCCCATAAACTATCAACACATGCCACACCAATACATCAACTTTGCTTTGCCAGACTAGATTCATGGTGAAAGCAACACAAAGTCCAATACCGGTATTCAAACACTCTTACAGCCAGAAACATTCCATCCTAGGAGCAGTCATGGTAGTCATTAAAGCCCACGTCCAGAAACCTGGAACATTCTGACTTGTTGGAGAGTCTTCATGGGTAGACTCATAATCCAAATGAGTATTTCAACAATGACGTATGGACCACAAACAAAAAAATGACCCCAAAACGGGGGTCGGGAGGGTGGCTGTAATACATCTATTGCTTTTAAAAGTGGCAACAGTGGTAAGATGAATGTGCGTCTCCATGTGGGAATTATTCCTGGAGTAAACTATATAATATTCGCATAGATGTAGTATAAATATGTAGTATAAATGGCCACTAAAGAAGTAGGGAGAAAAGAGTGGGAGTCATGTAAAATGATCACGAGGATGCTTCTGAGTGAGTACAAATAAAAAAAATAAAACATATTAATTTAATTTAAGTGATCACTAACTTTAGAAGTTGTTTCTGTCTATAAATCTCACGAATTAGTTGAAGTAGAGTACTCAAATTTTGAGGAAGTTGCAACATAGATATACTAAGTCTGATGAGCTAAAATAAAAATATAATATTATGACTAATTAAAATTATTTTGAAGAAAGTACAAAAAAATTATACAAGATTTTAACTGTATATTTAGTTTCCAAATTACAGGGAAGTCATGTAACAAAATCTAACATTACTAATATAGGGCGTTCCTGCCCTCCTTAATACTGGCTATAGTAATACTACTTGCTATGGAACTGAAATATCAAATTCTAGTCCTTCCACCAGCAAAATTTTTGTTAGTAACGGGAATTTAATGCAGTGCCTCTGCGTGGTAACATTATAAGCCAACTGCCGAGCTACACTTTTTTTGTGCCGATGGCCTCCTCTTTAGCCCTACTTAAACGCTCACCATAGAAAGAGACTCTACAGAGACAGACGAAGGCTCACAGGTGCAAGCTAGAATGCTCGGGATGCTAAAAATTTAAAAGCAATATATCGCTCATAATGTCATCAGGAGTCGGAACAGCACTTTTTCTTTATCTGACATGCGATCACATATCGAGGTTGTCCTATATCGAGCCGTCTACGCCAATAGTGTGCCTACAAAATAAACTATGCACAGTGGATACACGCTGTGAAGTTACCTTACCGCTAAGTAGGCCTGTAGTTCAATTATAATTGCAATTGTGCGGGCTATGGACGGGATCAACTGACTGATCGTTAGGCAGGAAACTCGTTATCTGACAGACACAATCAATAAATCACTGAACCATGTAATACGACAGTGAATAGCATGGGCTGTGAGCTTTCAAATTCAATTTCTGTGAATTACTGCAATAATTAATTAAATACTCAAAGCTGAGTGACTGATTTCAATAATTTCCGATGGTGATCAGCCACATTCATACAGTATTTTATTGAAAGCATTCAACAAGTAATAACTCTGGAAAATTTCAACTGAACATCAGCTGCATTTAGTGAAATCGAGTGTTTGATATTATGTATGCCACGCACTGAAGCTGAAGAAGACAATGCCAACGTTTTACCATTTCAGATATGGTGAGATAGGAGCAGAAGGAGTCTCTTGGCCCTCGACTGCGGCAAGCCATAGTTAGAACACCACTGGCGTGTTTTTGTATCACAATGCACGTCATGGGCAGCCATATGAGACGTTGCAACAGCTCCCGACGTTGATCTCCTCCCAGCGGATCGCTTGTAATATCCGAGAAGGCCACTGGGGCACGCTGTTTGCCCTGTCTCACTTAATGGCCTCGCTAATGTTGATATCCCAATAGCCATCAGATGACACTACATCACAAAGACTGTTCACTACCCCAGCTACACGAACAGCCATACCGTCTAGTCACAGACAAATCGGAAAGCTATCACATATTTGTTGAGTCTTAGTGGGCCCACCAGGAGTTGGCAATGATGATGGATCAAACAACAACATGGCGTCAGTAAGAATCACAATTGTAAAGCAGTTTATCGATTCTAGCATCTTACAAGCGCTTGAGATGTTCGCCGATAATTCACCTAAGGTCAGTAATCATTTGAAACGGTTTTTGCAAGCTCTCCCACGTGTACTATCCCACCATATTATTGCACCTTGCCTCCCGTGGCCTTTATCGGAAACATTCGGTGACGTTACAGTAACCAAATACAGTGCAGTCCCCGTCGCACCTCCCTCAGATTTAGTTATAAGTTGGCACAGCGGATAGGCCTTGAAAAACTGAACACAGATCAATCGAGAAAACAGGAAGAAGTTGTGTGGAACTATGAAAAAAATAAGCAAAATATCAAACTGAGTAGGCCATTCGCAAGATAAGCAACATCAAGGAGAATGGGAGTTTAGGAGCGCCGTGGTCCCGTGGTTAGCGTGAGCAGCTGCGGAACGAGAGGTCCTTCGTTCAAGTCTTCCCGCGAGTGAAGAGTTTAATTTTTTTTATTTTCAATTATTATAATGCTGTCCGTCCGATGCGAGGTAACTGTGCCGTAGTATGGGGACGCTACACCTAAACAAACATCGAAACACACGACGTCAGTCGACTACAGCGCACGGGAGAGAGTGTATACCTGCTAACGAGGCTCCTGGCTGGCAGTTGACTGTTCGCTACTTTGGACGAGAGTGCATTAAATACGTGAGATGTATTCCGTGGGCAATATGAATCCACCAAATATAGCTCGCGACTTCAATAACAAGGTCAATGAATATTTCCCGAACTGTAAAGAATCGGAAAGTTTCTTAAGGGATCGAACGATTGTCGAACATTTGTATGATTATGTGAACAGAGACGTCAATGAACGAACGGATAGGGCATAAATTTGCGAAAATAAGAAAAGTAAACTTTTCACTCGACGGAAGACTTGAACCAAGGACCTATCGTTCCGCAAATGCTCACGCTAACCACGGCGCTTCTGAGCACACATTAACCTTGATGTTGCCTATCTTGCACATATATTTTTCAGTTTGTATATTTTTTTTTTCATAGTTCTACGCAACGTCTTCCTGTTTTCTCGATTGATCTGTGTTCAGTTTTTCAAGGCCTATCCACTGTGCCAACTTAAAACTAAATCTGAGGGGGGTGCGATGGGGAGGTTCCCTTGTGAGTACGGAAAACGCATCGCGTTGTCAACGGCTTCAAGGCAGTTGTGCATACGCTACCAAGTGTTTCAGCGTATCGTCGTGAGGTATCATGATAAAAAAATCACGATAAGCTGACCGAAGCGCCCTCACTCCCATTTGCAATAGTATCGTGGTTGAATAAGACGAGCTTTCCCATCTTCCCACCTTCAACTTTTATGAAGGGTCACGCTATATCCTTGTCAACAAACCAGCGCCGTCATTGCTCACTCTTCAGATGCAACAAAAAAATTCTTACATATAGGCAACTGAATGAGTGTGGGAGGCGAGGGTGACAATACTGCACACAGTATGTGGAGTTATATACGAGGTCTGCTCAAAAAATTACGGAACATTCGTAATTTAGCGCCAATGATGTGTTGGAGCGAAATGCGGTTGTCATCCCTGCACACGCCTGTGTTTAATGTGGAACTGCCGATGTTTCATTATTGTATGTCTGGTAGTTATTGATCAATGCTGTATTGATTAGAATTTCAAGGTGGCAGAGTTAGAGAAGCAACACGTCTGCATTAAATTTTGCATGGAACTCAAGAAAACCTCTAGAGAGCCACATCAAATGATGCAGGAAGCCTAGGCTGATGAATGCCTATGCACAGGGTTTAAAAATGGGCGGACGGAAATTAAAGACGACCCTCGTTCAGGACGGCGAAATTTGGAATTTGTGGTAAGCTCCTGTGGGACCAAACTGGTAACGTCATTAAATGGTTCAAATGGCTCTGAGCTCTGAGCATCTGAGGTCATCAGTCCCCTAGACTTAGAACTCCTTAAACCTAATTAGCTTAAGGACATCACACACATCCATGCCCGAGGCAGGATTCGAACCTGCGACCATAGTAGCAGCGCGGTTGCGGACTGAAGCGCCTAGAACCGCTTAGCCACAGCGGCCAGCGGTAAGGTCATCGGTCGCTAGGCTTACACACTACGTAATCTAACTTAAACTAACTTACACTAAGAGCAACACGCACACCCATTCCCGACGGAGGACTCGAACCTCCGACGGGTAAAGCCGCGCGAACCGTGGCAAGGCGCTTAAGACCGTCCGGCAACCCCCGCGAGGTCAATGGAATCGTGCGTGCCAATCGAAGGCAGACTGTCCGAGAAATTGCAAAAGTGTGTTATATTTCAGTTGTATCACGTCATGAAACCCTGACACAGCATCTTGGAATGCATCGTGTTGCCACCAAGTTTCTCCCACAACTCATGAGTCAAGATCAGGAAGACCTTCGGCTTGCAATGTGCGAAGAGCTTTTGGATCGTGCAATCTGCCCGGGCGTTCATTGGCTGTGATGGAGTACGTCATGCGTGGTGCTCAGAATGAGGTGTAACTCGTCTACATTTTTTCGTGATGCCTGATACGCAAGCATCAATCCGTTTTCCCTCAACCACACCGGATCTTGTTTTCACCTGGTACTTATTACTCGACAAAGTTAACGGTAAACGTAGTCGCAATGGGAGGAAACCACTTTCCAGCTGTTACCTCGCAGTGCAAGCATGAAAAGGGATCGCGGAAAATGCTACAACGGCCTTCAGGTTAACACTATTAGATTTACTGCAGATCAGTAGCAGAAAGAAGTGACAGTGATGACAGAAAGGTCATCGGAACCTGCAAGCAAAATCTTACAACACAGAAAGTTTTTGGCGAGTAAGTTGTAGCAGGAGGAACAATACGCAGAGCTTAAAGAAGTAACGTGCGCCTAATAAATATGCTACTGAGGACAGAGTAACTGTATTATTAGGCAGCAATTTCTGCGATATTGTGAACAATAAAAAGAGAAACTTCACAGTCTCTATTGGACTTCAACGCTAGCAAGTAAACTCTGAGCAAAACTGTTCTGCCTACGAAATTTTGTTCCTGAAGGTATTGAAAAAGAAAAAATCGTCGTGCCTGTGAATGGGACAAGTAGTTTCAAAAAGAGGCATAGTCCGTAAATTAAATTTTTATGACAAAACGAATCATAGTGGTGTATTCAGTAGTAAAGAGAATGCATATAGATCACACTGTGAACACATGTTGACAAAGTGCGTGAGTGTGTTGTCAAAATTGAAGAACAATACTTGTTTGTTGTGTCACGTAGCACATTGTCATCTAGACATGTGGAGTGCGGCAGAAACGTGTTGTACGAACACTGTAGTGTACGCTGTTACCCCTTCGCCTCACTGTTTGTCTAGAGTAAGGACGACGTTCCTGCCGCACTGGCCAGGTATTCACTTGGCTTTCCTGTGTTCTATCTGATCGTCTGTTTGTTAACAATGGACAAAGTCGAGTTCATGCGATATCCTTCACGAGCTTCAAGCACAGTACATACACAAAAAATTTAAATACAGATCTGTATGGGATTGTTGGAAAGAAAAAAAAAAGTGATCCAGCACCAGAAACAAAACAAGATGAAGAGGAACTGATCAGTTTGAAATTTTTGGAAGATAAAATCAGTTTAAGTATTTGGTAGGAAAGGCTACGGAAGATAATGAATACCAACAGAGATAAAGGCAAGAATAGCTGCAGGTAACAGGCCCTATTACAGCTTCCTTAACATGGTGCGATCCACCAACATTTCAAGACAGCTGAATACGAAAGTTTGCAAAACCATTATACAACCAGATGTTATGTACGTGTCCGTAACGTCGAAAATAATAACAAGTCATGAATGACTTGGTTGCATAGGAACGCAATTTACAGGGCGAGACATGTGGGCAGTACATGAAAAGGACTAATACAGATCTGTATGAACTCTATGAAAATCCAGCAATCAGCATAGATACAAAGGGATGAAGGTTACAGCGATTGAGACATGTGCAGAGAATGGAGAACAGCAAGTGCCAAGGAAAGTGCTAACTGCACAGCCAGAGGGTAGCCACTCAGTGGTAACACCAAGACTGCGATGGGTGGATGATACAAAGACGGATCTGAGGAAGTTGGAAGTAGAACTAGAGAAAGCTGGCGAAATCGAGAGGCGGGTGCGTGCCCTTCATGGGCTGTAGCGTAGGAAAAGAGGAAGAAACTGGGATATCCTACGGGGTATGTTCAGCCGCTCAGCCGCCTAACGGAAAGTGTTCTTCCTCTGGGTACATCGGCCACCTTCCTTTCGGATGTGTTAGAGTTGTGTGGTGTGTGTGTGTGTGTGTGTGTGTGTGTGTGTGTGTGTGTGTGTGTGTGTGTGTGAAGAATAGCCTACTCCTCTAGGACAGTAGCAAGGCGAGCACTGAGCCCAACGTCCCCGTCCGACAGACGGATCACCACCAACAGAGTAACATTCCCTCACTTTATGAGACACTGTAAAGAAGTTAGAAATTTAATCCATGACATTGGCGCAAAGATGGTGATCAGGAACTTTACTACACCACCCTTCCTCCCTTTGCCAGTGAAACACGCAGTGAAAATGTCATCTGCCACCAAATTTCGAACCGGTTAACCTCCGATTGAAGCTCCAGCGCACAGGCATGCATCAGATACCTTATTTATTTTATTTATTTATTTTTTATTTTGTTGTGCCGAACCGGAACTCAAACCGACACGCCCCGCATCTCCAGAACGGTTGCTCTAACAGTATTTTTTTCCCTAATGACGTGTGCGTTAGCCACTTTTTTGCCATTTTTTATATACTGAGTACGAAAGGAAGGAACAAGCACAAAGAAATACTCTTAAACTAGTAACATGCGGTGTCGATACTGCACGAGCGCCACAGCCTACCATTATTTTTAAATGAAGGAGTGCTGTCAGCGGCAGGTTTGGGGAGGCAACGCGAGGCCTGGCCACGATGTCTCCCCCTCCCACCACCAAGGTGCACCGCCACAATGTTTCTTTTTATATAAATTAAAAATCAACAATACAATGGAGCCATACGCCAAAAACTGTGACATCGTGTGAACTACAAAGAGCCTTCTTGCCTGCTGGGAACACCTTACCGAAGTGGGCGGTCCGTATTTCAACGGCCATCACCAGGCCTCAAGTGTCGGAGTGTCCGGAGCCGCTGCAGCCAGACGCTGTGTCTGTTACCGTATGGGGATCGTGGAAGCATCACGTCTCCAATTCAACTTCTTCTCAACCGGCACACCCCAGCTGGGCGGTGAATTAGCAACAAAGGTACGGTATTGCTTTCCTTTCGTTAAGACCATACGACCATGAACTCGTCCATCATGTTTTGCCACAAATCGAGGATTCCCTTTCCGCTGTCGCAGTACATGTGATGTATCGCCATTCCCTTTACCCATCTGACAGGATCATTCATCCGGGTCATCGGGAGGTAGACGCCGTCACGATGAAAGAGGCGGCGTAGGAGTAAAGGCTGTATCTGGCGGATGAGTCTCCAGCACTCGCGTGCGGGCCACTCTTCAATTTGTGTTCGTCCGTGTCATCGTCGCGCAACGGGGACACATGGGACCATCAGTTAGGCGAATGGCATGGAGACTTCGTCGGGTCGGAAATTTCTCGTTTGTGACCACATACCATGTCGACCGCACAAGAGTGGAAAAGAAGGGCCAGTGGATGGCTCGTCAAACCCGTGTCCAGTAGACCGTGGGGTGGTGTCGTACAATGCCGTTATCCGCATTCCAGCGTTGGAGGACACTATAATAAATATCT
Source organism: Schistocerca gregaria (assembly GCF_023897955.1). NCBI lineage: Eukaryota > Metazoa > Arthropoda > Insecta > Orthoptera > Acrididae > Schistocerca > Schistocerca gregaria. The sequence continues at coordinate 417,080,893 of NC_064925.1, read as the reverse complement.
GCTGTCGGATTCCGTGATTTCGTGTCTCCAGTATAAATCTGAACTTATAGGTGTATTCCAAGTCCCAATATGACATAGCGGGGGTGAAAAATAACCAACAGGCACCGGTGGGCACAACGTGTGTGGGACCACCACTGCTATTAGAGTCTCAGTAAGACTGTCTGTTCGTGAAAGCCAGAGTGGCCACACGGAGCGAACGTGGAGCGCCGGTGCTCTGTGCTTGACGTAGTCTAACACCTCCTTTGTGGAAGGGTAAAATAAGAGTAACAAAACGGATCTTAAGAACTGCACCAGCGTTCACCATATGTTCGAACACTGGCTGTATTCTGGATGTCATCGTGTCCGTCGTCGCAATACGTGGACGTAATGATGAAACTGAGAAGCCATGTACACACTGACGTACCGAGCTCATTGCATAAGGTCCAGCGATCTAAATTTGTTGAGGCGAGCCTGTGCTCGGAGTCGTTATTGAGACCTTATGATACTTGTATTTGTCAATGGAAAGGTATTCCTGAACATTTGACCAGAAGGACCTTCGTCAGGGGCACATCCAGTTCCGCAGACTTGTCTCGCCCCATCTCCATTTAGCGCCATTTCCGTAAGTTGATCACACTGCCCGCCACTGCCCAGTACTGTTGGAACCAGGAAAACACTGTACGTGTTTCATCACCAGTCCGTGCTAAAAACATCACATCATCGGCGTACGCGCCACATCGCTGCAGTCCGTGACGAGCTGGTTCGAGGACAATGACGAATAGCATGGCAGAAAGAGGAGAGCCCTATTTCACGGACCTGTTGACGTGGACGGAGGCGGGCCAACAGCCATTGACCATAACACTCGTTACCACCCCAAGGATGAAACGAAGCACGACAGACGTCGTTACACGCGGGATACCGATGTGTTCCCTAACTGCAAGCAGGAATCCATGATCGACGCGATCGAAATTGTCAAATCCAGTGCAACAAGAGCGCGTGGAGACGGCATGTTTGCATCAGGGCCACTACGTCTCTGTAGATGCTCAAATTCGTAAACACATTAGCGTTGCCTCCGAGGCACGTTTGGTCTATGTGAACGGCCGCCTCTCACGGAGGATGTGTGTCAACAGTTTGTAGTCTATGTTTAGCATTGGGCATCGAAATCAAGAGGCCCTCAGTGAATTCAAATGGTGCCTGCAAAGGGGATCAGGAGTTCACTGTACATCCTGATCCACGTTGGACCCATA